>NC_141021.1:5002500-5105000 GCF_052040795.2 Danio rerio | reverse complement strand
ACAGTTGATAGATAGATAAAAACAGTTGATAGATAGATAGATAGATAGATAGATAGATAGATAGATAGATAGATAGATATAGATAGATAGATAGATAGATAGATAGATAGATAGATAGATAGATAGATAGATAGATAGATAGATAGATAGATAGATAGATAGATAGATAGATAGATAGATTAAAACAGTTTTTAGATAGATAGATAGATAGATAGATAGATAGATAGATAGATAGATAGATAGATAGATAGATAGATATATAGATAGATAGATAGATAGATAGATAGATAGATAGATAGAAACAGTTGATAGATAGATAGATAGATAAAAACAGTTGATAGATAGATAAAAACAGTTGATAGATAGATAGATAGATAGATAGATAGATAGATAGATAGATAGATAGATAGATAGATAGATAGATATAGATAGATAGATAGATAGATAGATAGATAGATAGATAGATAGATAGATAGATAGATAGATAGATAGAAACAGTTGATAGATAGATAGATAGATAAAAACAGTTGATAGATAGATAAAAACAGTTGATAGATAGATAGATAGATAGATAGATAGATAGATAGATAGATAGATAGATAGATAGATAGATAGATAGATAGATAGATAGATAGATATAGATAGATAGATAGATAGATAGATAGATAGATAGATAGATAGATAGATAGATAGATAGATAGATAGATAGATAGATAGATAGATAGATAGATAGATTAAAGCAGTTTATAGATAGATAGATAGATAGATAGATAGATAGATAGATAGATAGATAGATAGATAGATAGATAGATAGATAGATAGATAGATAGATAGATAGAAAGATTAAAGCAGTTTATAGATAGATAGATAGATAGATAGATAGATAGATAGATAGATAGATAGATAGATAGATAGATAGATAGATAGATAGATAGATAGATAGATAGATAAAAGCAGTTTGAAAAAGGATAGATAGATAGTTTTGAGCTCACAAAGTTAGATCTATTGTTAAGTCAATGACAGTCATTTGCAGTAAAAGTCTATGGGACAGTTGTTGCTAGGGTGCAGTATCTGGTAGTTAGGGTGTGGCTAGAAAGTTAAAAGCTCATCAGTTATTGGCAGTTTGGTAGTCTGAGTTAAATGAGCTCAGCCATTAGTCTGTATGACAGTCTGATGCAGAGTTATGAGCTCACAAAGTTTGATCCCATGTTAAGTCAATGAGAGTCTTTTGAATGGAAGTCTATGGGACAGTTTCTAGGGTCCAAAAGTGGTTGCTAGGGCGTGGCCAGAAAGTTAAAAGCTCATCAGTTATTGGCAGTTAGGTAGTCTGAGTTAAATGAGCCCAGTTAGAAGTCTGTGTGACAGTCTGATGCAGAGTTATGAGCTCACAAAGTTTAGTCCAATGTTAAGTCTATGGGATTTTTCCGACGGTCCCGGGACGTTTTTCGGAAAATCGAAAGTCGGATCAGTCGGAAAAGATATGGCATACCGAGTCAGAATAGTTTGGAGGTCTGGTGTGAGTTTGGTGGTCATAGCTCGAAAGCTCTAGGAGGAGATAGATTTTGAATTTTAGTCTCAGAAGAAGAAGAAGAATAATATATAAAAAAAATAATAAGTTTAAATAGGATTTCAGTAGTCTGGCTTGTTTCTCAAGCCAGCCTAATTACATTTCATTTTAAATCACAATAGCAAGTGAAACATTGCACATATTGTAAATGTGTTAATTTATTTGTTTATTTATTTATTTAATTTCTTTGCTCATTGTCACTTCTTAATTAGTTGAGGCTTAGTTGAAGCTTTATATCTTATGTTTAAATGGATGGAAATATGACTCGAACAGAAAAGAAAAACTTTCACTTCAATAAATGTTGTATTTTTGATTGAATGACTGCAAATATGATTCAAACTGAATAAGGAAAGAACATTGTTCAAAATTGGCCAATTACTTTTATTGAATAAATTTAGTATTTTGCACTTCCGTTCTGTACAGCTTAGCAATTGGTATATAATTTGATTTGATTCTATGATGGTAGAATAATTAAATCTTGTGTTTAAGTGATTGCAAACATGACTTAAGCTAAAAAAAAAGATATTAAAAAGCATAGCAGCAATTTTCACAAAAATGTGCAGAAGTGGCTTATTATACTCTTAAAGGAGACGTTTTAAAATTTCACACTTTCCTCCTGTAAGATTTGGCAATCAATGAATATTATGCGTTGAATGTATGATGCAAGAAGTATTATATTTTGTGTTTGAATGACTGCAATGATTCAGTAGCCCCTTTCACACATACAGACCTTTCCGGAAAATTACCGGCAATTTTCCGGAAAGGTTGTATGTGTGAACAGGTCCTTTTTGAAAATACCGGTAAATTCGTTCTGGCTATTTTCCGGAAAGAGAAGTTGTAACATTACCGGCAATTTGCCGGAATGCTGCGCTGTGTGAACGCAGAAGGAATATTTCCGGAATAAGCGCGTGCACGTCTAGAACGTGCTGACGTAAGACTTCTGCTTTAGCCAATCACAACAGTCAGACGCATTTACGTCCGCGCGGTTTGTGAGAATAAAAGCCTTTGAATATTTTTCCAGACGCATTTAGCTGCTAGAAGTTAGTCAGATAACGTTTATATGTTCTCCTTAATGCCAACTGTGCAAATAATCATCGATAAGATGCTTATGATAAGCCGTTGTTTGTTTACCTTCAAGCTTTGCGTGTGCCCATGAAACAGCCTGTGAGCGGCAGCACACGCACATATTATGAACATCTCGAAATGCGAATATGATCCTGTGAAAGTTGTTTACAATATTGATCATCAAAAGAGTTTGTAATTTAGTCAAATGTTTACAAATACAAGCGCAGCCGTTTAAAGCTCATTTGTGGTGAATGATGTCAGAATTTACCGGTATTTTGGAATGGATGTGTGAATGCTCTTTTCCGGAAAATTTCCGTAACGTCCTCGCCTGTGTGAACAGCGCTTTTTTGAACATACCGGTAAAGTCGTTCCGTAAATTTTCCGGATATTTTCCGGTATCACTGTGTGAAAGGGGCTAGTGACTGCCATGAATAATTCAAACCAGAAAAAAAGCAATTTTCACAACATTGTTCAGAAACTGCCAATTACACTCTTATCGGATAAATGCTATTATTGTGCACTTCCCTTCTATAAAGCCTGGCAAACATCGGAAATTATGATGCATGCCGGATTTATTTAATTCCAATGACTCAAACGCAGTATACAAGGACATTTTCTAACTTTTTTTCTAATTTTATAGCTGTGTAAAGTATTAATTGTAATGTAATGTGTATTTATATTGCGCATTTATTCATAAACCCAAAGCGCTTCACAATCATGGGAGGTGGTCTCTCCACACCACCACCAGTGTGCAGTATCCTCTTGGATAATGCGATGGCAATCGCAGGACATTGGCACCAGTGCTTCACTCACCGCCAGCTATAGTTGGAGTGGAGAGACAGTGATAGAGCCAATTCAGTGGATGGGGATGATTGGGAGCTCATGACAGGTAAGCACCGATGGAGGGAATTTGGCCACTACTCTTTATGAGGGGTTGCCATGGGATTTTTAATGACCACATAGAATCAGGACCTCGGTTTAACGACTCATGCAAAAGACAGCTCTTACTGACAGTGTAGTGTCCCCTTCTCTGTACTGGGGCATTAGGACTTACACAGACAGGTTGAGCTCTCCTTGCTGGCCTCATAAACACCACTTCAGGGAGCAATTTAGTTTGCCCATGTGGTCTCCCATCCAGGTACTGACCAGGCTCAGCCCTGCTTAGCTTCAGAGATCAACCGGTCTTGGGCTGCAGGGTTATATGAATGTGGCTATAATTGTTTGATAATAGTTTAATCATTTTCTTTATATGCACTAAAACATTGTAGGCTTTACTTTCTAATTTAACAGTGTGTGCTGTCAGTTAAATATGCAAAATGTAGGCTTTATCTTGTCTGTACATGAAGGAAAATTGGTTGACTTTTTTTATTGATTCTAAAAGTTAGTTATGAACAGTGATGGGAATAACGGCGCTAAACGATGCTACTAACGGCGATACTTTATTCAGTAACGAGTAATCAAATTACAGTTTCCCCCTGTTACAATGCCGTTAACGTTACGGACAATAAAATGTGCATTAACTTTAATTAAATGTGCATTAAATTAAATGTGCATTAAATTAAATGTGCATTAAATTAAATGTGCATTAAATTAAATGAAATTAAATTAAATTAAATGTGCATTAAATGGAATGAAATGAAATGAAATGTGCATTAAATTAAATGTGTATGAAATGAAATGAAATGAAATTAAATTAAATTAAATTAAATTAAATGTGCATTAAATGAAATGTGCATTAAATGAAACGAAATGAAATTAAATTAAATTAAATTACGTTAAATTAAATTACGTTAAATTAAATTACGATAAATTAAATTAAATTAAATTAAATTAAATTAAATTAAATTAAATTAAATTAAATTAAATTAAATTAAATTAAATTAAAAATAAATACATAAATGAAATAAAATAAAAAAGGTGGCGCAGTGGGTAGCACAATCACCTCACAGCAAGAAGGATGCTGGTTCGAGACTCAGCTTGGTCAGTTGGCATTTTTGTGTGGAGTTTGCATGTCCTCCCCGTGTTCGTGTGGGTTTCCTCTGGGTGCTCCGGTTTTCCCCACAGTCCAAACAAATGTGGTATAGGTGAATTGGGTGAATGAGTGTGCATGGATGTCTGTGCTATAGGTGAATTGGGTAAGCTAATTTGTCCGTAGTGTATGAGTGTGAATGAGTGGTGTATGATTCCCAGTGTTGGGTTGCTGCTGGAAGGGCATCCGCTGCATAAAACATTTACAGGACAAGTTGGTGGTTCATTTCACTGTGGCGACCCTACATTAATCAAGGGACTAAGCTGAAAAGAAAATAAATTAATTTAATTTAATTTAATTAAGTTCAATTCAATAATATTAAATAAATAAAATAAATAATTTAAATAAAATTAAAATTTTAAATTAAATAGAATAATTAAAATAAAATAATTAAAATAAAATAAATAAAATAAAATAAAGCAATAAAATAAATAAAAGTGGCGTGGTGGGCGCAGTGGGTAGTACTGTCGCCTCACAGCAAGAAGGTTGCTGGTTCAAGCCTTGGCTGGGTCAGTTTGCTGGATAAGTTGGCGGTTCATTTCGTTGTGGCGACCCATGATTAATAAAGAGACTAAGCTGAAAAGAAAATGAATAAAATAAAATAAAATAAAATAAATGCAAAAACAAACAATAATACGCAAATATTTTAAAATTTTTATTTATATATAATTTGGTGATTTAAATTAATTATAAAATACAAGGAAATACAACAAGAGCTTCATTTAAAAACACAAAGGTTTTAAAGCACAATAAATACATAAATACAAACTGTCTGTATATAATCTGCATAATCGTGAATGGATCATCATAATTATATTAAATAACTCTACCGATGTGATCAGACCCTTGGCGTGGTTTCTTCACCCAGAACAAAAGCACTTTTTTTCTAGGTCATTTCTAGGCCGTTTGACTGGAAGTTTCACCTCAAGTGACTGCACACCATTTTAAAAGTGCATAAGCTGTCTTTGTAAAACTTTGTATGGTGGAAAAGAACGTAGTGAACCTTGAAGAGGACGTGGACAAGGAGCTTGCAAAGCGTTTCTGCTCTTTACTTTATTGACAACTAGGGCATGAAGACTGCAGCACCAGCTCTCCATGAGATCTGCTGGCAAAAACCACAGCCTGAACAGTTATTGATCCACCTGCTGATCTCTGCCATTGAGCGCAGGATTCATGAAGACGGCATGTCAGGGCCCGACTGAACTCGGCTCATGCTAGAAATGCCATGGATCAATCGCAATGACCGTGTTAAGAGAAGTGTTAAGCTAAATGCGCAAATGTGAGGTGGACGCTCAGGGAGTGAGATTAAAAGCAGATGACAAGTGTTTTATTGAGCAACTGCTTTCAGTGCACTGATGTCTTGCTGGATCTGCTTATTTTTCATTCTGATTAATTACAATGATAGAAGGTAAATGCTGAGAGCTAAAGGCTGCACGATTCTGGAAAAAATGCATTCATTCATTCGTTCGTTTGTTCGTTCATTCATTCATTCGTTCGTTCGTTCATTCGTTCATTCATTTAATTATTCATTCATTCGTTCGTTCGTTCGTTCATTCATTCATTCATTCGTTCGTTCATTCATTCATTCGTTTATTCATTCATTTTCTTTTGGCTTAGTTCCTATATTAATCAGGGGTCGCCACAGAGGAATGAACCGCCAACTTATCCAGCATATGTTTTACACTGTGGATGCTCTTTCAGCTGCAACCCAGTACTGGTAAACACCCATACACATTCATTCACACACACACTCATACACTACGGCCAATTTAGTTTATTCAATTCACCTATAACTTGTCTTTGGACTGTGGGGGAAACCGGAGGGAACCCACGCCAACAAAGGGGGAAGATGCAAACTCCTCACAAAAATCTTAACTGGACTAGCCAAGACTCGAACCACCGACCTTTTTGTTGTAGCGCGACAGTGGTAACCACTGAGCCACCATGCCGCTCCTTTTTTATTTATTTTATTCAAATAAAATTTTATTTAATGCAATTTTACTTTGTTTTGTTTTATTTTATTTCGTTTTATATTTTTTATTTTATATTTTATTCTATTTTATATTTTATTTAATTTTTTAATGAATCAATTAAGGAAGCACAGTAGGTAGTGCTGTCGCCTCACAGCAAGAAGGTCGCTCGTTCGAACCTCAGCTCAGTTGACATTTCTGTGTGGAGTTTGCATGCTCTCCCTACGTTCGCGTGGGTTTCCTTTGGGTACTCTGGTTTCCCTCACAGTCCAAAGACATGTGGTACAGGTAAATAGTGTAGGCTAAATTGTCCGTAGTGTGTGTGTGTGTGTGTGTGTGTGTATGTGTGTATGTTTCCCAGAGATGGGTTGCAGCTGGAAGGGCATCCACTGTGTAAAAACATGCTGGATAAGTTAGTGGTTCATTCCTCAGTGGGGACCCCGAATTAATTAAGGGATTAATTGTCGTTGCTGTTGTCGATCAGTCCGGATTTTGAGGCTTGGTTTTAGTGTCGTAACAAAGTTCTTTTTACGGGGTAGGGTTGTCAGCCCCACACCCAACCCTGCTCCTTTCTCACTCAGGCTTGGGACCGGCCATAGCGGAGTTAGGCAGAGTTATTTTTGCACATTATTGCATTACAAATAAAAATAATCAGAAACGTTAGGGTCATCGGTTAGCATAACTTTATTAATTACTAATAGCTTTAACCAATTAACTACAGTAGTAACTATTAGATTTGTCAGTTAAAGCTATTATATATAAACACATTTAACCTGCAGTTATGTAATATATAGGTGACATCTGTGTACATGTTCAATTCCCAAGTGTATTTGTGCAATATTTGCATTGCTTGAACATTCTCATTCTCATTCATTGTTGTTTGGCAGCTTCTGACATCCTCAGACCAGCTTTAAGTGTTTTATAAAGATTTCACATCGGTGTACTGACTATCTGTCTATCCTGAACATCAAAGTGGCACATGATGATGCTTAATGAAGTGATCTGGGACTCCAACACTGACTAGCTCTACTGAATGAGCTGGACGGAAGCGGCTTTATGTAATGGCAGCCGCATAAACCAGCTACAGAAATCATGTACGGCGGTCCAACTTGTAAACCAGCAGGAAGAACAGTTTGAGCTGAGATGAAGGAATCGCTAGAGTTTAATGAGCAAAGAACAGGCCTTTAGAAAAGTGTTTCATATGTGTTGAAGTTATCGCTTTAACACAGCAACGCAAAACATACACTGTACAGCATGTTCCTTCTAATTGCTGTAGATCTTTATATAGAACAACACCATAGTGACCATAGCAGTAACTGTGCATAGTTCATTCAGCGCTCTAGTTTATACATAATGAAACGGCTAAAAATACAGTAAGAGTAACCTCAAAATCTATATATGTTTTAATGATATAAAAAGTTTTCCAGCCGTAATGAGTTGTTGTAAGTTACACGATGATAAAGTGGAGATTTATTCACACTTAGCATTGCAGCAGGTGTGTGTGTGTGTGTGTGTGTGTATGTATGTATGTATGTATATATATATATATATATATATATATATATATATATATATATATATATATATATATATATATATATACAGTTAAAGTCAAAATTATTAGCCCCCTTTTGATTTTTATTTTCTTTTTTAAATATTTCCTAAATGATGTTTAACAGAGCAATGACATTTTCACAGTATGTCTGATAATATTTTTTCTTGAGGTGAAAGTCTTATTTGCTTTATTTCGGCTAGAATAAAAGTAGTTATTAATTTTTTAAAAACCATTTTTGGGACAAAATTATTAGCCCCTTTAAGCTATTTTTTCCTGATAATCCACAAAACAAACCATCGTTATACAATAACTTCACAAATTATCCTAACCTGCCTAGTTAGCCTAGTTAAGCCTTTAAATGTCACTTTAAGCTGTGTAGAAGTGTCTTGAAAAATATCTAGTAAAATATTATTTACTGTCATCATGTCAAAGATAAAAATAAATCAGTTGTTAGAAATAGGTTTTTAAAACTATTATGCTTAGAAATGTGTTGAAACAATCTTTCCAGAACAGAACAGAAATTGGGGAAAAAAATAAACAGGGCTGCTAATAATTCAGAGGGCTAATAAATAATTCTGACTGTCATATATATATATATATATATATATATATATATATATATATATATATATATATATATATATATATATATATATATATATATATATATAACAAATAATTTTCTATAACTATTAATTTTCAAAGGCATGGGCAACCCATTTTTGTTTTGCAGTGAAACGAACAGTGTTTAAAATATATGTTTTAAACACCACAAGCAATGCACTGATCTTCATTTGCATAGCTGAGCGAGTGGATATTTAGACCCTGTACTTTAATGGTCACTCCTAGACACTTAAGATTCTGCTCCGTGTGACAGTTCAACCAATTATTATGATGGCTTTAATTACACAATCTGAATGCAATTAATTACAGCTGTAATGAAGGAAAACACCACAATGTGTTACTTATCGCCTTTCACTTCTGCAGTGGACATAGGTTGAATTATTAGTCCTCCGATTTCTTTTTTCAAATATTTCCCAAATGATGTTTAACGGAGCAAGGATTTTTTCACAGTATTTCCTATAATATTTTTTCTTCTGGAGAAAGTCTTATTTGTTTTTTTTTTGACTAAAATAAAAGCAGTTTTTAATTAAAAACAAAACATTTTAAGGTCATTATTATTAGCAATATTTGTTTTAGGTTGTCTACAGCAGTCGTTCCCAACCTTTTGTCACCAGCGACCCCCTTTTCAGCCAGAAAATATTGTAAGGCCCCCCCTCAACATTTAATGACATTATCGCTTATAAAAGTTTGCAGTCAATTAATCCGGGGTCGCCACAACGGAATGAATCGCCAACTTATCCAGCAAGTTTTTATGCAGCGAATGCCCTTTCAGCCGCAACCCGTCTCTGGGAAACATCCACACACACATTCATACACACTGCATGTCTTTGGACTGTGGGAGAAACCGGAGCACCCGGAGGACACCTACGCGAACGCAGGGAGAACATGCAAACTCCACACAGAAATGCCAACTGAGCCAAGGCTCGAACCAGCAACCTTCTTGCTGTGAGGTGACAGCAATACCTACTGCGCCACTGCTTCGCCCTCTAAGTTTGCAGTCAGAATGACAAAAGCATTGTTTTCAAACAAATGGGTGTTTATTACTATATCTATATACAGCCCTATATTAGTTGCCAAATAAAAAAAAAAAGTTTTCTTGTCCATATTTGTGATGTCTCTCATCTCATTTTGGGTGTGTGTCAATTCTTTTGCATTGCGCTCTAAAAATGTGGTCGCGGTATTGAAGATGAGTCGTCTACAAATGTCTTATTAGTTCAGCCTCATTCAAGATCTTTGGTGCAGATAATGCATTGGGGCTGGGTCAGGCACTCTTCGAGAAAATAGAATAAAACCATAGGGTAATTATCTAACTATCAATAACACCATCAGGTAACTATCTTGGTACTGTATTTCCTGCATTTCGTGTTTCCAGTATTGTTAGCGCTGCGACCTGAAATGTTTGGAGCTTTCTCACCTGGGTCCGGTATATTTGGGTCATTAGTATTAGCCGCTAAAGGCAAATCAGTGGGACTCTTTTCTGAAGGATGAATTACAAATTTGTGGTCAGCCAGGGGATAAAATGAACTAAGGCAACAATATCATTCTCCTAATTGTCTACTGCTAAATTTGTTTTCAAATATGATGCGACCCTCTACAGAGCTCGCTGAGGCCCCCTTGTGGGCCGGGACTCTGTTGGGAACCGCTGGTCTACAGAACAAACCATCGATATGCAAAAACTTGCCTATTTACCCTAACTAACCTAGTGAAGCCTTTCAATGTCACTTGAAGCTGTATAGAAGTGTCTTAAAAATATCTAGTCAAATAGTATTTACTGTCATCATGGCAAAGATAAAATAAATTAGTTATTAGAAATGAGTTATTTAAACTATTATGTTTAAAAATGTGTTGAAGAAATCTCCTCTCCACTACACAGAAAATGGGGGGAAAATATACATGAGGGCTTATAATTCTGACTTCAACATACTTTCTGTTTTGATCATGGACTTTCTTTCCTCTCTCAGGGCTGATTGTGGATTCAGGACACACATCTGCACATCCACAACTACCACAATAGGGACAATTGAGAGGGCTGATGTTGCAGCCAGACACACTTAATGGAAACTGCAAGCTTTGTCATATCTAAAGATAACAACTGATCTGATGTCAGCTGAAGACAATGGCCGCTCATTAATCTTGGTGACAGGAGGTGTAGACAATATGTTCTAGCCTGGGCGTCTCAAATCATGTAGTATGAGGCTCGGGCCGGTTACAGAATGTTGATTTTTTTTTTCTTTCTGTTCTTTTTAGCCTAGCAAGCTCTTTATTGTTGTTCGTGTGGCGTAGAAATGAATGCAGAAGACTCAAATTAACGGATATGCTGATAACAGAGCATTTTAGGGCAGATGTGCAATGCTTATCTTAGACTAGGCGTACAGTTGAAGTCAGAATTATTAGCCCTCCTGTATATTTTCCTCCAATGGAAAGATTTTTTCAACACATTTTAAACATAATACGGTGCATCCGGAAAGTATCCATAGTGCTTCACTTTTTCCACACTCTTTTATGTGACAGCTTTGTTCCAAAATGAATTAAATTAATTTATTTCCTCAAAATTCTACACACAATACCCTATAATAACAATCTGAAAAAAAGATTTTTGATATCGTTGCAAATATATTAAAAATAAAAAAGCTGAAAACCACATGTACATCAGTATTCACAGCCTTTGCTCAATACTTTGTTAATGCACCTTTGGCAGAAATTACAACCTGAAGTCTCTTTGAATATGATGCCACAAGCTTGGCGCACCTGTCTTTGGGAATTTTAGCCCATTCCTCTTTGCAGTACCTCTCAAGCTCTATCAGGTTGGATGGGAAGCGACAGCCATTTTCAGATCTCTCCAGAGGTGTTTAATAGGATTTAGATCTGGGCTTTGGCTGGGCCATTCAAGGACATTCACAGAGTTGTTGTGAAGCCACTCCATTGATATTTTGGCAGTGTGCTTTGGATTATTGTCGCCCCAGTCTGAGGTCAAGAGCACTCTGAAGCAGATTTTTATTCAGGATGTCTTTGTACATTGCTGCATTCATCTTTCCCTCTATCCTGACTAGCCTTTCAGTTCCTGCTGCTAAAAAACATCCCCACAGCATGATGCTGCCACCACCATACTTCACTGTCGGAATGGTCTTAGCCTGGTGATCAGCAGTGCCTGGTTTTCTCCAAATGTAACGCCTGGCATTCACTCCAAAGAGTTCAACTTTAGTCTCATCAGACCAGAGAATTTTGTTTCTGAGAGTCCTTCAGACGACTTTTGGCAAATTCCAGGCCATTGCTGCACAGATCATTGTCCTACTATAAGGTTCTACTCTCTCCACAGAAGTACGCTGGAGACAGAGTGACCATCGGGTTATTGATCACCTTCATGACTAAGGCCCTTCTCCCACAATCACTCAGCTTAGATGGCCGGCCAGCTCTAGGAAGAGTCCTGGTGGCTCCAAACATCTTCCACTTATGGATAGGCACACACGGAATCTGCGCGCGCAGAATTCGGCAGATTTTTCGCAGCATTCCACAGATTTCTGGAGATTTTTAGCCAATTATTAATTCTATTTATTTACTTGAGTAAATGTGTAAATATGAATTTATTCATTTTTTAATTCAGTAATTTATTACTTTTTATTTAATATATTAAGGTTTTAGTTATGATACTCCAACATCTCAAAGAGCACATTCAGTCCATCGACACAATAGTGTTGAATTATGAGTGATTATTTATTTATGTCATGGTTTCTTACGCAGACCTGTTGTTTACATTGTTTACTATGTTACGTACATGCAAAAACTTTGTAGTAATCATCTTTGCAGTAAAAACCAAGTCATTGTCTTAGCTGACATTGTTACAAATAAAATGGGATACTCCCAAAATAATTCCGCAGAAATCCGCAGATTTTTACCAAAATTCTCAGCAGAAATAGCAAAAAACGTCCGCAGATTCCGTCTGGCCCTGATTATGGATGATGGAGGCCGCTGTGCTAATTGGAACTTTTAGAGCAGCAGATTTTTTTTTCTGTAACCCTCCCAGCCTTGTGCCTTGAGACAATCCTGTCTCGGAGGTCTACAGACAATTCCTTTGTCTTCATGCTTGTTTTGTGCTTTGACATGCACCGTCAACCCTGGGACCTTATATAGACAGGTGTCTGCCTTTCAAATCATGTCCAATCAACTGAATTAACCACAGGTGAACTCCAATGAAGCTGCTGAAACATCTCAAGAATGATCAGTGGATACAGAATGAACCTGAGCTCCATTTAGAGCTTCACGGCTAAGGCTGTGGATATTGATGTACATGTAATTTTTCAGGTTGATGTGAAGATTGGCTCTTTGATGTATATAACCACCCTTCAGAGAAATATTAAAAATATGGGAAAATGCTTAAACGGCATGATAGTGGGATAGAATTGTAAAATTCTGGAGAATCCAGTGAGAAATGGAAGGGTTGACAGGTATGACTGTGGTGCTGCTTTTTAAACACGTTCGTTTTTACGGATAAATTACACCAAAAAGAATGTGAGTAATCTTAACAAACTATACATCAGTCTAAAGCTACAACCCTCAGGCAGCCATTGTAGCTGGTTGTTTTTCAGATATGTAGTGAATATCATCGTGATACCAAGACACACACGCATTCACATCAAAGGTTTATTTTGAAAGCTAAGAGTCCGCAGAACAACATCTCAAAGAGCACATTCAGTCCATCGACACAATAGTGTTAAATTATGAGTGATTATTCATTTATGTCATTGTTTCTTACGCAGACCTGTTGTTTACATTGTTTACTATGTTACTTACTTGCAAAAACTTTGTAGTAATCATGTATGTAGTAAAAAGCAAGTCATTGTCTCAGCTTACATTGTTACAAATAAAGTGAGACCACAAATACCAAGTCAATGTTATAGTTACTAAATTCTAAACAAAGCAGTTGATTGATTTGACGTTCTGCATATGCTATCTGTCAGTCACTTTTAGCCAGAAACTTACTTTCTAATTTGACTGATGGAGAACTTAGCCAATGGCTGCATGATTCTGTTAACATATGGTGATTTTTATTCATCCATTGGTCAGGTTGTTGTTTTATTGCTTATAGTCAAGTTCAAGAGTTCACACTTAGCTCATGATTTATACATAGCTTGTTTGGCATGCTGTCCCGGGAGAGAGCCCTGAGCTCAAGGGATCCTCGAGCCCAGGGCTCCCCCCCTTTTGCAGGGCGAGTGGAGATTGAGCTCAGGTCTATCTCAAACTCCCCCGCTGCTGAGGCCAAGGCGAACTTCCTGAGAGTAAGACATTATAAAAAAGGTTTAGGCTTGTTTTATCTATAATATAGAGCACATTTGGATGGTGGGAGGAAACCGGGGAACCCGGGGGAAACCCACGCGGACACGGGGAGAACATGCAAACTCCACACAGAAATACCAGATGGCTCAGCGAGGACCCCACACCATTGGTATTCTTGCTGTGAGGCAACAGTGCTAGTCACTGGGCCACCGTGCCGCCCATTCTGGATAAAGGAGGAAGAAGGGGAGGAGGGGGGGTTTCTTCCAGACGAAGATAGTTGTAGAAAGGAAATGAGGATATATATAGTGGTTTGTGATCCTTTGATTGGAGGATCATAATTAGTTAATGTGGAGCAGCTGGGTAAATCATGAGCACATGCTTCTCTCGAAATTAGTTTAAAACTAAACTTCACTTATGGTAATAAGGCAAGTCATTGTACACTGTACAAAAAAATGTAGGGTTCCACACAATTTATTCATGTTGTCCCAACACAAATCAATTAAGTTACTTTACACTAACACATTTAAGTGGATTAAACATTAATAAATTAAGTTGTTCCAATGAAATCTAAAGAATTGGGTGGTTTGAGCTCATTTTAAATAAGTAGTTTGAGCAAGCAAAAGAGTATATATTTTTTGAGTGTATAACTATGGTTTGTTCTGAAGACAATCGAAAAATATTTTGCTTAAGGGAGCTAATATTTTTGTCCCTAAAATGATTTTTACAAATTAAAAACTGCTTTTACTCTAGCTGAAAATAAAACAAACAAGACTTTCTCCAGAAGAAAAAAATATTAGGAAATACTGTGAACAATTCCTTGCTTTGTTAAACTTCATTTGAGAAATATATAAAAAAAGAGAAAAAACTTAATGATAAATTAAACTTTATCTGTATGTTTGATCTTATTTTAATCAGTGCTATCATGGTTTAGATTGCGCCAATGTATGTAAAGGCAATGTGTGAGGAATCAATTAACATTTAATCTGGTTCCATCGCAGAAAGCGGACGTTATAAAGCTATTTTGGGTTTCATAGATGCAGTATCTTACGCCATTATTTATTATTGTCAATTAATTTTTTCTGTAATGAGCGGTGGGATTAGTGGTGACATGCCGCAGGCTTTTTATTTATGCAATTAAAAAGGAGGTGAAAGGATTAAAGTGGGAAGAATAAATGGGTTGTGCTGAGACAGAGAAAGTCTTTATGAATTACTTTATGCATATTTCTTTTTATCAAGTTGTTTTTTTTTGGGTAACACTGAACAAAGCTTCAAGTTGTTTATTCTTTTAGAAATGAGTGCCACTACTATTGATTTTGTTGGTTGGTTGTTTTGGTTAATTGGTTTGTTTGTTTGTAGGTTTGTTTGGTTGTTAGGTTTGTTGGGTTGTTTGGTTTAATTAATTGGTTAGTTTTTTGGTTGGTTGGTAGGTTTGTTGGCTTGGTTGGTCGGTTGGTTGGTTGCTTGGCTTGTTTTTTTTTCTTGTTTTTTTTTTTGCTTGTTTGTTTGGTTAGTTTATTTGTTTAGCTTGGTTGATCGGTTTGGTTTGATTTGGTTTGGTTGTAATTGGTTTGGTTGGTTGATTGGTTGGTTGGTTGGTTGGTTGGTTGGTTGGTTGGTTGGTTGGTTGGTTGGTTGGTTGGTTGGTTGGCTGGCTGGTTTGGATGGTTGGTGGTTGGCTGGTTTGGATGCTTGGTTGGTTGTTTGGTTGGGTTGTTTGTTTGGTTGGTTAATTGATTGGCTGGTTAGTTAGTTAGTTTGTTTGTTTTTTGGTTTAGTTTAGTTTATTGTTTACAGGGTCAATGCACATTAATAAACTTTACTGTAAAATGTGCCAGAATTAGCCAAAAATGGCTAGGTTTGTTTGTTTGTTTGGTTTGTTTGTTTGGTTGTTTGGTTGGATGATTTGTTTGTTTGTTTGTTTGTTTGTTTGTTTGTTTGTTTGTTTGTTTGTTTGTTTGTTTTGTTGGTTGGTTGGTTGGTTGGTTGGTTGGTTGATTGGTTGGTTGGTTGGATGGTTGGTTGGTTGGTTGGTTGGTTGGCTGGTTTGTTTGTTTGTTTGTTTGTTTGGTTAGGTTGGTTGTTTGGCTTGATTGTTTTCTTGGTTTGTCTGCTTTGCTTGTTTGTTTGGTTAATGTTTTTGTTTAGCTCTTTGGTTAGTTTACTTGTTTGCTTATTTATCTGGTTTGTTTGTTTGGTCATTTATTTGATTAGTTTGCTTGCTTGTTTGTTTGTTTGTTTGTTTTAATAGTACACTATGCAATCTAATAAACATAAACAAAGGCACAGGAGGCTGAGCGTTTGGATCTTCAGTCCCATCCTATACCATCCCATTCAAACTGTTATTATGCATAGAGTACATTGGCATTATATGACCCAAGTAGTTCAGATATCACCACTGACCATTGAAAAACCTGCATCCGTCGACCACTAATCCAGATATGTGGCGCCTGACATCCGTTGGCGTAGCATTTTTGTGCATGCACAGGTCGAACAGTTGCACCAAGAGAGATGCAATGCTAAATTTATTGCAGCAGTGACAAAGCACAATACATATCAGGTGTGTGCGAGTGCTGCCAGCACCGTTCCAGTTCTGTATCCTTCTTCTTGGCTGCAATCTCCTATTGTGAGGCTGGATGTGGGCCAGTGATAGGAGGACCCAGGGGAGAGATGTTTGGAGGGAGGCGGGACACTCTGTCACACTCGCTAACTGTCTTGTAATTTTCCTTTCATTCCATAATCTTGATTGGAACAACTGCGTAAAACAAAATCATGCCAATATGTCTAGCATAACAGCACGTCATGCAAACAGTGACCATTTTTTATTGCTTCTTTTATTTAGTGTACACGTTAAAGTCTGCATGAACCGGAAACTGTGACTGTTTTTTTTTTTTTTTCCTAGAAAAAACACAATGTTAAATGAAGAAGAAAAAAAAAACTGTGGGTGTGGCTAGTTTTTTTCTATTGCAAGCTGATTGGATGTAGTAAAGTAGGCACTTTACATAGAAAGATCAGGAAAAGGGTTTGGGGAGAGTTATTACAATCTAACAGACACCTCCTGCTCACTATTTCTGTTTGTTGTCAAAACTGGCAGTTGGAGGGTACAGTAAGTATGTATGACGAATGCACAAACATGCAAATCAGCATTGTAATGGAATTGTGGTTAAATATAGTTGAAAAAAATACAGGATGTTCTTGGTCAAAATGACGAGATTTAATGCAATTTCAATTCAGTTTCTATCCTCCACATTCTTCGATCTCATACACTCAGGTTGGAGTCTTGCAGGTTCTGGCTACCACAGCTAAAGTACATTTTTTGCAGATGAGTCTGAATATTACATATAATTAAGTTAGGTTTGTTATTGTTTGGGTAAATTGCAGTAGTGTTACATTTTAAGTAGCAGATTTTAAATTGTGTTTATACCAACCCAGGCTCATTCTGAAAATGTACCGCTATATACATTTCTGAAGAGCGCCAAATATGTCCCAGAAGGTACGTTTTTTTGCTGTTATTATTTTTGAGAATCCATTAAAGGCTGCCGTGCACACCTCTGGTGAGTGCTATTTGTGCCTGCTGTTCTTACGTAAATCCACCAGAGGCTGATGTTGACTGACTGACTGAGCGACTGACTGACAAATCAACTGACCAACCTTCCTCCTTCCCTAAACCCAACCAATAGTGTTTTCAAAAGCACCGATTGACCTGCCCCCCATTCCCTAAACACAACTTACAGTTTTAAAACAAGCCCTTGGCTGATTTTTAACACATTCTCACCTTGTTATTTACTTGTTTATTTATTTATTTTTTTGGCATCTTTTTTGTTTTTGTTTATCGACGTACATGGCGAGCTACTGGACAAACTGGTAACAGCGAGAAAGCAGTCCATACGGTGGTTCCTTTTACTGTAGTGTTCCTTTAAAAAAAAAAAAATCGAGCCATACATAACTCTGGCTACATAATTTGCGATCTCCAGACATGTATATAGGGCTACATTTTCACAATGAGCCCATGTTGGTTTATACTGTTTCTAGCCAGCAGGTAAATCAGATGCACTAAATGTACAGTGTCTCTGTTTCTGTTTTTGTATTAGTTTTCAAGCATGTCAGCTTATGAAATTTACAACTTATGTAAATTTCTCATTTGTTTGTTGTGAATATCTGATTAATTTAGGAAAATTTCCCTATAAATTTCCATAAATTCTTGGTAAGTTTTTCAATTGGAAAAATACAAACTTTCCCAGACGAAGTTTCCTGTGGAAATTTACAGAAACTTTCTGCTCCTTGAAGCCCTACCTGGACTGTACCTGACACATTTTGGACTATTTAGAAATATTGATGCGTGTAAATGCAAACTGAATCAAGAAAAATTACACTTATTTTAATCCCTGTTACAGAAGAAAAAAAAAGTTTATTATTAAATGTTCGTAGTACTACTAGGATTTTATATTTGTTCCATTTACATTTAATCTCTGAATTTTTTGAGTGCCCAATATGATATTTGAAGTTGTCACGATTAGGGGTTGAAACGGGAACAAAAGGTGTAGGATCCAAATGCAGTCTTTATTAAGAGATTGTGCAGCAACAGAAAAACAAGTTGTCCGATGTTCAAAAAATAACAAAGTAACAAATAAACAACAAAAACAAGAAACTACGACAGGGATCAGGATCAGGAACAAGGCTAAGGAAATAACAAACTCGCTATACAAGACTTACTAGATACTGAAGACAGGAAAGACAAACGACGCAATAACAAACAATGGTTGAATGGTAGAATATATAGTCCAGGAAATCAACAGGGAACGGGAACAGCTGTGAATGGCCAATCAGTGTAAGTGATACCGGGTGTATTGCACGTGGAATGTATAGACTTGTAGTTCTTTCACCACTGTAGTTTGCTGGGAGTTGCTGGCGAACTACAGTGGCATCTGGTGGACAAAGACAGTCATGACAGAACTGGTCTAAGCTTCAAAACGTCCAAGGTACAAACTTCGAACTGGTCAAAGAAGGCATTTTTTTAGACCAGCAAAACCAACATAGGCTCTTTCTGTAAAAGTAGCCCTATACACATTTCTGGAGATTGCGAATTACAGTATGTAGCCATCAGTACATATTCCCGTTGTTACCAAGTTTGTTCAGTGGCTCGCCACATACACCGATGGACTTGATACACAGAAGGGAGTTGACCACGACGACATAGTTTGAGTCAGGTGAAAAACAGTTCCAGAAAGCAGGTAAGCAAAGAAATCAGCCCAAAAAAATTAAAAACGTACCTCCTGGGACGTATTTGGTGCTCTCCAGAAATGTATATAGGGGTACGTTTTCAGAATGAGCCTGAGTTGGCTAAAACCCATCTGCCATGTATAACAATCCATCCTATCAACCGTGATCTGATCTTGACTTTTTGTCTCTCCATGAGTGCTGTCTCACCTTAGCTTCCAAAAACACTACTCGCGCTTTAACCTTCATCCCTACCCTTACAGCTCTCGCATGCAGTGTTCCATTGTTGTCACTTTCTCTAATGGCAAAACTTACATCATTGCAGTGTTTGAGGGAACTTTTAATGAACAAAGTGAAAGATCTGCAATTTTGCACCCTCTAATAATATCAGAGGAACTTCTCTGGAAATCAAGGCCTGCGTCAGTCTAGATGTGTCAGTGAATGGAGTGGGTGTAATGAAGGATGGAAGAACAACTCTCAACAGTTCCTTGGAGTGCTGAGCACGCTGTATTGAGCAGGTGATATAGTGTGAGTCTCACAAATGATACTGAGTGTGAGTGGCGTTTGTATGTATAAAACTCACTGTACAATGCTGGAGTTTTCTAATGAGGTTGCTGCAGTGGTTTGTAGAATCTTCTGGGTGGTTGCCATGGTGTTGCGGTGTTGTTTTCTAGGATTTTCTGTGCCTTGTATGGTGTTTGTGTGATTGCAAATGTTTTTTGCTTGATCATTAGGTCTGGGCGATTTCCAAGGTGTTGCTATGGGGTTAATAAGATGTTAGTAGTTACATCTATCTATCTATCTATCTATCTATCTATCTATCTATCTATCTATCTATCTATCTATCTATCTATCTATCTATCTATCTATCTATCTATCTATCTATCTATCTATCTATCTATCTATCTATCTATCTATCTATCTATCTATCTATCTATCTATCTATCTATCTATCTATCTATCTATCTATCTATCTATCTATCTATCTATCTATATCCTTTTTTACCATCCACCCTTCCATACATACATCCATCCATTCATCTAATTTCCCCATCCACCAATCTATTTATTTTACCATCGATGAAACCTTTCACCTTCTTTTTCACCATCCATTATCCATCCATCATCCATTCATCCATCCATCCATTTTACCTTCTATCCATCTGTTTCATCATCCATCCATCCATCCATCCATCCATCCATTTAACCTTCTATCCATTATTTTTCACCATCCATTCATCCATCCACCCATCTTCACCATCCATCCATCCATTTTCTCCATCCATCCATCCATTTTTATCAACTTTCCATCCATCCATTTTTATCCATCCATCCATCCATACATCCATCCAAAATCTAACAAAAAGATATATCTATCCATCCATCCATCCATCCATTTTCGTCATCCATTCATCCATCCATCAATCTATCCATCCATCCATCCATCCATCTACCCATCCATCCATTTTCACTATCCATCCATCAATCCATACATCCATCCATTTTCACCAACCATACATACATCCATTCGTCCATCCAACCATCCATTTTTATCATCCATCCATCCATCCATCTATCCATTTTCATCATCCATCCATCCATCCATCCATCCATCCATTTTCACTATCCATCCATCCATCCATCCATCCATTTTCACCAACAATCCATCCATCCATCCATCCATCCATCCATCCATCCATCCAACCAACCAACCATCCATTTTTATCATCCATCCATCCATCCATCCATCCATCCATCCATCCATTCTTTTTCACTGTCCTTCCATCCATCCATGCATTTTCACCATCCATCCATGTATTTTCACTGTTCATACATCCATCCATACCTCCATCCATCCATCCATCCATTTTACCTTCCATCCAATATTTTTCACCATCCATTCATCCATCTTCACCATCCATCCATCCATCCATCCATCCATCCATCCATTTGAAATCTAACAAAAATATATCCATCCATCCATTAGTAAGTTAGTTTCAGTAAACTATTTATTATGTAAAGTATTTGTTCTTGTCAATGTTCATAATGTAAGATTACACCAGCATTTTCTTTCTCTTTTAACAATATTTTACATGCACAAAAGTCAGTTAGACGGAACAGCTCACAAACAAGCCATCCTGTTGTTGGAATAAACATTGACATCACATTTGTTTGTGATTATAAGTCTTCTCACTTGAACAAATTCATCGAAGTTGACAGCAGACACTTTACACGCATGTTTGCAAACATGCAACAACCTCTTGCTTAGCAGCCCTCAAGCGAAACCGTTTGAAACGTTGAAAGCAAGGATATATTTCAACAGGAGTGTTTTCCGTATTACTTACCAACGCACGAGCCCCAGATCAAAGCACCATTGCAGATCTTTTATACAGCTGAAGTCAGAATTATTGAATTATTATAATCATTTCGACATTTTGACTGTATATCAATGCTGATAGGAATCTGTTTAGAAACATGATGGTGATTCACATGGCACGCCACTGGAGACACAATCTCCCCCTGTTTGTGTGCTTTGGGATGTTTTAATGAGATGTTTTGAGATGACACAGCAAGCGTCACCGTTGCTCCTCCAAGCCCAGAGGCCGACCAGAGACAGATACTAAAGACATTTGTTTTGCTTCTTTCTACTCACGCCGTGTTGTCGCATGAAATCTTCAGTCTTTCATTTTACATCAGAAGGCACGTTTTTCCTCAAGCACAAGACTGGCTTAGTCACTCTCATTCTTCCCTGTTCCTCTAAGACGTCCTCTAATAAGACGCGCTCCACTTTTGAAGGTCTCGTTTCACTGATAAAGTCACACTCCTAGAAGACATTGACATCGCCTGCACACAGAGAGCTGGCATACATTATTAGCCCTCCTGTATCATTTCTCCCCAACTTTTATTTTAACAGAGAGAAGATTTTTTCAACACATAATAGTGTTAATAACTCATCTCTAATAACTAATTTATTTTATCTTTGCCATGATGACAGTACATAATATTTGACTAGATATTTTTCAAGATGCTTCAGCTTAAAGAGCAATTTAAACAACCAACCCAAGCTCATTCTGATAACGTAGCCCCGCGGACGCTTCTGGAGACCGCGATTTACGTGGCCGGAGGTACGTATGGCCGCTTTTCGTTTTTTCAAGCGAACCCTACAGGCCGGCTCGGCTGACGGCTCACCTCCTCCATGTGGAGGGCTTGCCCGCCACAACCAGTATGTCCAGTTAGCTCGTCGTGTTACATCGGCAGAGCGAAGGTCCGGAGGAGGAGGAGGAGCCGACTGCGTTCGACGACCGGGTTCTTATTTACTTTCATCATCATTAATGTAATAATAATAATAATAATAATAATAATTATTATTATTATTATTATTATTATTATTATTATTATTATTATTATTATTATTAAATAATGATACAAATTTTAAATCAATAGTAAATGCATTAATGCATAAAAAGAATAAAAATAAATAAATACATAATAGTAATAATACCAAAAATAATGCTATTTATTATTATTAGTAGTAGCAGTAGTAGTAGTAATAGTAGTAATAGTAAACACTTAAATATAAATAATAATATAACAACAATAATAGTAATGATAATAATAATAATAATAATTAGGATGACAATGATGATGATGATGACGATAGAGGTGATTATTATTATTATTATTATTAAATTATGATGCTAATTTTAAATAAATAGTAAATGCATAAATGAGTAAAAATAAATAAATAAATGAATATAATAATAATAATAATAATGATAATGCTATTTATTATATCAGTAGTAGTAGCAGAAGTAGTAGTAATAGTCGCAGTCATAAACACTTAAATATAAATAATATAATAATAATAATTCATTCATTCATTTTCTTTTTGGCTTAGTCTCGTTATTTATGCAGGGTCTCCACAGCGGAATGAACCGCCAACTTATCCAGCAAGGTTTTACGCAGCGGATACCCATCCAGCCGCAACCCATCCCTGGGAAACATCCACACACACACACTCATTCACACTCATACACTACAGACAATTTAGCCTACCCAATTCACCTGTATCGCATGTCTATTATTATTATTATTTTTATTTATTTATTTTATTTATTTGTTTAGTACTACTACTACTATTACTACTACTACTTATAATAATAATAATAATAATAATAATAATAATAATAATAATAATTATAATAATAATAAAATGTAATAGTTAATAAAGTATGTTTATCTTTCTTTCTTTTGTTCTCTTTCTCCTTTCTTTCTCTCTCTATTTTCGGTCTTACATTATAAGGCTAAATGTTCATGGGTGAATTATGACAGGGTCGTGTGTTGACAGGTTTTTATGAGATCATCCACTGTGAAATGTTAAATAAGGCATCGGCATACAGTACACTTTTTTTTCCTTGTGTAATTAAAATCTGCATTACTCTGATGTATTATAGGTTGTTTAGATTGACAGTCTGGGCCTCTGGTCAGAGTCTGCTGAGAATTACAATACTGTTAAACTTCGTATACACACACACACACACACAAACACGCTGAGGAACCGTCCCAGTGGAGCAACATCCTATTAGATGACTGCTTTTGTGAAGTGCTGTAAAAGACAGATACACCTCTGAGAATTAAAGAAGTTGATTCTGGAGAACTCTGTGTGTGTGTGTGTGTGTGTGTGTGTGTGTGTGTGTGTGTGTGTGTGTGTGTGTGTGTGTGTGTGTGTGTGTGTGTGGAGGAATGTCCCAGATTTTACGGTCACATCTCTATCTTTAGACTGATGATGTGCACCCATTGACTTCTGAACACTTCTGCTCTAAATCAGACCATTACATCCGTAGACTTTGACACCTCTGACACATTATTTCATAGTCCAATATATTTATTTGTTTTGACAAAAAAGGCTATTGAAGCTGTACAGTATTTGAAAATTTCATGTTTAAATTCAATGTAACATCTTCTATTTTATTAGCTCTAAAATGTACTGATTTCCAAATAAATAAATAAAAATGTACCTCAAATTTGGGTATCATCACATTTTTAATGGCCCCTTTAATGCATTTTGTTGAATCTACACTACCTGACAAAAGTGTCAGGTTGGGTAGACACCAGACGTGTTCACACCAGACGCAAGCGTGGATAAATTGCACTATTCACGCGTAAAATGACATGTGAACAATTTAAGTTTACTCGCTTCATTTGCGCATCACGTTCACTTCACAACAAACGTGGATTCGCATGATGGCCGGAGCTTCTGTCTGTCCGGTGACTCTAGCTTTTAAAGCTGCTAAATGACTAACATGGATTTTATTAAGGGAATAACTGTATTTATGTGCTTTATGAAGGCTTTATGAAGGCTGAAAAACAGCATAGATACGTTTGGAGCCATGTCTGAGTCCACTAGATCCTTTCAGAGGTGCACCAGAGTTAATCACACTCTCACTCACACACATACACTACGGACAGTTTTACCACACCCAATTCCCCTGTACCGCATGTCTTTGGACTTGTGGGGGAAATCAAAGCACCCGGAGGGAACGCACGCAAACGTGGGGAGAACATGCAAACTCCACACAGAAGTGCCAACTGACCCAGCCTAGGCTCAAAGCCAGCAATCTTCTTGCTGTGACACAAGCACTATATATTTTAATACATTTATTCAGCAGAAACAATAGATATTTCTCAAATTTTATATTGTCACCTTTAAAATAAATGAATTTAAATGACATCTATAATCATAACTGATAACATATATATTGTAATTAAATATTTCAACCCAATTTATTAGACAGAAACAATATATATATATATATATATATATATATATATATATATATATATATATATATATATATATATATATATATATATATATATATAATTTAACATTAAAATATTCAAATGTTGTTCAATTTGTGGACAAATCAACATAACAACAAATGAAATGGCATATATAATCATAATTGATAACATAGCACAGTTTTAATTGCACTATTTTAACAATATTGCTATTTTTCTGTAGATTTAGGTCAAATAAATGCAGCCTCGGTGTGTTTAAGAGACCCATTTTAATGATAAATAAAGATCAATGTAAATAAAGCCAAAAAACCTCCTCATTCTCGAATAAATGGGAACTATGAATAAAAAGGGAGAGTTTCATTTGGATTTAAATCAGATGAGCAGATTTCCAATTGCATTTCTGCTGAAAAAAATAACAGTCGATCCATGCTGTATTTCATTCAAAGCACAGAAATATATGAAAAATGTACGCGGTTGATCCCCAACGGCATGTGTGTACGCACCGTCATTCTGTAACTTTGATGCCTCGTCAAACATTGAATACATATTTTACAAATGCCACGGGACGATTCCTTATTTGACAAGAAAACGAGCGAGTTTTGGGAAGAAGTTGACGAATAGCACAAAGTTAAAAAACAAAGACCCAAATTCCCAAATCACCAATGCGCAATTCATTTAAAAGACAGAATATAAATGCACAAATACACTTTTCTATCTGTAACTGTAGCCGCTGTGCAGAAAGTTTCCTTCTGTCCTTTACGTGGAGAAACCCTCAAGCTGCTTCAAACTTTTATCAGCTCACTTCAGGATGCGTTAAGTTGTGCGATTGCATGTTTTGCCGATGGAGGCCAGCAGAGGAGCAGCATGCCTTCATCCAGGTCCTGTAGCTCCAGTGTTTTTGGCCTGGATGTTCACTGTTTGACAGAAGCCCTGCTGTCTTCAGCTGGAGCTCTGCTGTTTCTGCTTCTTTCTCTTCTGCGGTGACATTCAGACTCTGGAGCTGCTCACAATCAGTGTTTGCTCTGTAAAAGCTGATGGAAGGGTCTACTGCAGAGCATCTTTGGGTTTGCTGGTGGTCTAATATGGAGGCTTTGTATGACAAATGGCAACACTAAATGAGTTTTACCTTAAATACCTATGTATTTTGTGGGCACCTATGGGTCTATATCAATGACTGTAAAAAATATGGACGACGCGACAGCCCCTTTTCCCATTGAACGCCTTGAGGGCAAAACGCCTGCTTGACGGGCACAAACTGTCGCAAAAGACTGCTGAAATTGGAGCCAGACATGCGCAGAAGGATTGTCTGATGGAGCCAGAGGAGGAGCCGCGAAAATGAGCGGAGTCGAGCTTCCAACCAAACGCTTTATGTAAAATCAACCACGCCCCCCGAACTTCTCAGCATGCGTTTGCTGTCATATCAACACAAATGGATATAATAACATTAACAAATATGAGGGTTTTATATATTCAATCGTGCCAGCTCTGGGCAGCAGCGCATAACCTACTCGCGGCGTCGCGGGCTGATTCCGGCTCGCATGCGGCAGCGCCGGCTCGCTCGGCTGCATCAGGCTCGATTGACTCGGGCTGGAATCGGGCTTTGAGTCCAGGCATCCGGAGAAGGTCCAGCAGAGGTAGTCAGTCTGAGCTCTAAGAGATAAGTCTCCGGCA
This sequence comes from Danio rerio, assembly GCF_052040795.2. Classification (NCBI taxonomy): domain Eukaryota; kingdom Metazoa; phylum Chordata; class Actinopteri; order Cypriniformes; family Danionidae; genus Danio; species Danio rerio. Next base: position 5,078,232 of record NC_141021.1, on the reverse strand, counting down.
GGCGAGAATCTAGCCGAACTGTATTTTGCCATCTGGGTGGCTAGGCATGTATCAGCAAACTAATAAAGCCCGAAAAAAGCCCTGACCTTAGCGAATAAACAGTGTTCCACCAGGATCATGTATGTCAGAAACTGTAGTTTACTGCTGAACTCATTTTGTCATGGTAAAATAACACAGAAATCGAATAATAACACTTCAGTCTCCTGCCGAAGCTCAGACTGCTTTGAGAAACTGTCAATCACAGCTGTCAATCACGATGACACGCCCAGCATTAAATTACTGCTAAAAACAAACTGTTTACAAAAATGAAGATCTGCACCTATTTCAGCAGAATAACCAGTGCCTTAATCGACCAGAACCATCTTTCGGGACATTTTATTGCAAGAGTAATAATTATTTTTTTTTGGGCTCAAGTCTCCTTCATTAACACGGAGGAGGCGGGCTTTATGACTTGTACTGCAGTCAGCCCCCAGGGGGCGATCTAACGGCCGAGACCTTCACTCAAACGCAGGCTTGCGGCACACTTGGTCTATATTATTATTAATTTTAAAGCAGTTTTATTTTTATTTTAGCAGTCAGCCTCAAGTATCATATATTATTTTAAACAGGAGAACCTGAAGCTTCAATCTGTTTCATTTAAAGGTCCAGTCTAAAATATTTTTGGTCTAAAAACATATGAGCAGACAGAAAATATTCCAGAATTTTAAGAAAAACGTTTTTTTTTTTTAAAGTGGCATTTTCTATTACAAACAAAACCTCATGAAGTTTGTTTTCGTTTTGATTAGAAATACATGCTATAATAGTTTTATACTTCCAAAATAAATTTTCTCTACATCCACCTTTCCCTGAGCAAGTAATAGCAATTTATTTCAATGTTATTCTAAGGCGTTTTTCAGTGGGGAAAACTAGTGCATTTATTTACTGACAATGTATTTGCCCAAAAGTTAAATAATATACTAAATAAGTAATAAACTAAACAGAAAGATTGTTACAAAATAACAGAACACTAAAGCAAGGTTGACTTTTTCCAAATAATATATTTTCAGTTACCATAAACAATGAACAAATAAAAAAAAATTAGAAAATAAGAAATAATGCGTCAAAGTCCAAATAAACATGATGCAAATCCTCAGTAAAAAAATTAGATATAAATATTTACTATACTATAAATAGTTACATAACTAAACTAGATTCAATATGGACCATCCTTAGGTTTTATGTGCCAGCATGGATATGCATCGCCATTTGCGTCCTTTGAAAACAGCAAGACCAGCACTTCGTCTTTGCTGTGTCACTGTTTTGTCATGTTTTTGTGGAAGGTGGAAAGATGAGATTCTCTTCTTTATGCCATCTTTGAATGGTTTGGATCAGATCAGCAGATCAAAAGTTATTAAACATATAAGAACAATACTTATTTTTAGCCTTGTTTTGGTCTTTAAGGGTTAAAACAAATAAATTATTTGCTATTGGTGCAGGGGCGTATAGATTTAGGGTGGACGACGGGGACGCATCCCCACCAATATCCACCAACCATTGAAATGTCCCCACCAATAATTTAATCCACTTTAAATAATGCACTGTCAACATAAGCAGCACCAAATGCAGTGGATTGTTATTTTTCCGTGCAAGAATAAGGTGTGTTGGGTGACACACACAACTGAGCATGACGGCAGCAAAAAAGGTGGACATAAGGTTTTTTTTTAAACTAAAGTTTGTCACATAAACGCTAGTTCGCTACTGAATGAGTCCATCATGATAATGCTGTTAATGCTCAGGTTTTCCTTCTCTTTAATGCACAGTCTTTTTTATAGCAGACTGATATAGGCTAGTGTGTGAATAACATGCCCTGAAAACTAACTGCAAAATAAACAGCTAAAGTATATGATCCCCGCCAGTTCTCCTAATCTCTAGCATGTTGTGCTTTCAGAGATACTCTTCTGCAGACCTCGGTTGTAACGAGCGCTTATTTGAGTTACTGTTGCCTTTCTATAAGCTGGAACCAGTCTGGCCATTCTCCTCTGACCTCTGGCATCAACAAGGCATTTACATCCACAGAATTGTCGCTCACTGGATATTTTCTTTTTCGGGCCATTCTCTGTAAACCCTTAAAAATGGTTGTGCATGAAAATCCCTGTAGATCAGCAGTTTCTGAAATACTCAGATCAGCCCATCTGGCATCAACAACCATGCCATGTTCAAAGTCACTTAAATCCCCTTTCTTCCCCGTTTTGGTGCTCGGCTTGAACTGCGTCTTGACCATGTCTACATGCCTAAATGAGTTGCTGCCATGTGATTGGCTGATTAGATGTTTGTGCTAACGAGCAGTTGGACAGGTTTACCTAATAAAGTAATAAAAATAACCCAATATTAAAATATATATACACTCACCGGCCACTTTATTAGGTACACCTGTCCAACTGATCATTAATGAAAATTTCTAGACTCAGGATTTGATTTTAACAACCTGAAATCGTGGATCCATCCTACCCTGTATCAACGGCTCAGGCTGCTGATGGTGGTGTAATGGTGTGGTGGATATTTGAACATGACAATGAGTTCACTGGACTCTAATTGCCTCTACAATCACCAGATTCAATTCAATAGAGCACATTTGGGATGTTGTGGAACGGGAGATTTGCATCATGGATGTGCAGCTGACAAATCTGCAGCGTGATGCTATCATGTCAATATGGACCAAAATTATTTCAAGATATTTCCAGTACCGTGTGGAATCCATGCCACGAAGGATTAAAGCAGTTCTTAAGGCAAAAGGGGGTCCAACCTGGTACTAGTTAGGTGTACCTAATAAATTGGCCGGTGAGTGTATATATATATATATATGTGTGTGTATGTATATATTTAACTCTGGCGTATATTATTTTAAACCTATCATATTAAGTTTATATGACTAAACTGGATCAGAGGTAAGACATCTATCGGTATTTTAATTAATCTCAGCTCTACATTTGGGAATTCTTGTCAAACGACAGTTTTTTCTATGCACACCTCATCTGAATCCACACATGTAGTCCATATTGAACTGTAAACTCCCCAGCCGCACACTGACAAATGTGCTTTCATGAGAATCCAGGTGATTTTTCCCCCCCTTAAACCTTTTTTTAATCAGTAACGGTAGACAAAGTGCGCTTGGCCCTCTGGTGCATCCTAATTTCCAGACATCTATATGGAAGATTTTCATTTATTTTCCGTTCTAAATTTACATCAGTCAGCAGACTTCAAGAGAGGATTTCCTACACCTCACTATGTTTTATGGCCCGGGGCTCGCCTGTCTTACTTGCTATGTAGTTTCAGCTTTGCCTTTCAATTGCATTATAGCAGCCTCTGGGCCAGCCTGAAGCCAAATGGTCCCATTTAGAAAATTGTGTAAAAGTTCTCTAACTTTTGCAAGGAATTATCCATTTGCACCTTGAATAACTTTAGCAACGATTATCAATTAGCACTTCACATTATGCTGTGCAAACTGAAAGGCCACTTCCATAGTTAAAGCTAATCGAAATGTCTGAAATCAATTCATTAAACAACTGCTCCTTTTAAAGTGTTTCCTTTAAAGAGAAAAGAAATATATATAGATATGATTCGGAGTAAAACTGCATTGTGCTGCTTCCGCTGAAATAAAAGCCTAATTACTTAATTACCATATGCTCACAGCTATATTTGTTTGGCTGAACATCATTTATGATATACTTCTGTTACTTAATAAAAAGAAGTTGTTACTTTAGATCTCCAGTCGGAATTGTGTTTTCTATGCACTGAAACTATATACAAGGCTCAGCATAAATGAGTTTTGAAAATAAATATTTGGTGACCTGGGATTAGATGAAGTGACCCAGGGCGTCCTTTAAAAAGAGAACAACGAGCTCCCTTAATATATAATTGATAATATTTTTTCTTCTGGAGAAAGTCTTATTTGTTTTATTTCAGCTATAATTAAAGCAGTTTTTAATTTTTAAAACACTATTTAATTTTAAGGTCAAAATTATTCAACCAAAGCTCATTCTGAAAACGTAGTCCCGCGGATGTTTCTGGAGACAGCGGAATACATCCCAGCAGGTACGTACGGCCGCGTAAATTTTTTTCAAGCGAACGCTAAGGGGCAGTGTGATGCTGTTCCCTATCGCGCTTGCCGGCCGGCCGGCCGACCGCTGACCTCCTTGTGGAGGGCTTCACCTCTGCAACCTGTTTGTTCACTCAGCTCACCGTGTACGTCGGCAGGCTCGAGATGCAGGGAGGAGTCGACCACGGCGACCGGTTTCGAGTCCGGGGAAGAGCGGTTCCAGCAATCAGGTAAGACAAAAACAGAATCCCAAAAATTAAGTGAACGAGTTTCGTAACAAGGTGAGAACGCGGTGAAATCCGAAAATGCGGTAAAAAAAAAAAATCAGGGCTTTTAATTTTTTGGACGGCTTTTTGTAAACTGTTGCTCGGGGTTAGGGAAGCAAGCGGGCGGGCGGGTCGATCGGTAAAATTGATTGGGTTTAGGGAAGGAGAAGGGCGGGTCGGCCGATTGGCCGGTCGCACAGTCAATCATCCGGTCAGTTGGACAGCGGCCTCTGGTGGGTTCACGCGAGAACAGCGCGGGCGCGAACCGCATTCGCGAGAGGCGTCTGAGGTGCGAAAAGTGCACAACCTGCCTTGTTACCCTAGTTAAGCCTTTAAATCTCACTTTAGGCTATATAGAAGTGTCTTGAAAAATATCTAGTCAAATATTATTTACTGTCATCATGGCAAAGAAAAAATAAATCAGTTATTAGAGATGAGTTATTAAAACTGTTATGATCAGAAATGTGTTGAAGAAATCTTCTCTCCGTTAAACAGAAATTGGAGAAAAAATAAACATGGGGGCTAATAATTCAGGCGGGATAATAATTCTGACTGTATAGCTGGAAAATCCCCTCAAATCTAACCAAACTGATGCTTGATTAAATGCTTTGAGCAATAGTTTATTTAGTCTTGAAACTTGCAGGATGTTTTATTGGTACAAAAATGCTCTCCTATGTCAAAGATCAAATTGTATTTCACGAACTCAACACTGGCTGCCAAATAAATAAATGTAAACGCGCCAATATTTATAGTCGTATATTACATGGACAATGAAGTTTGAGACGATTTTGCCAGTGAAGTAGCAACGCCGCACAAAAGGTGCACCAAATGTACCTGCGTGATTTATGTACTAACATAAAACCAAAGTGAACATCCATAAATCTCCTTTTGACACCATAACTGTGGCACATCAACCTTTCCTGCTGTGAATTTATTACGCTGTGAAGTGTACACATCTGTCACGGATACAATAGAGAAACGTACAGTGCAAACTCACTTTGAATGCCGTCTGATGGAACTGCAAGTGCATTCAAAGTGTTTTCAGCACAACTTTTCAGAAACGTCTTGGACTGCCGAAGCCCGTATTTTGAGTAATAATACACCCTACTCCACTCTATTTGCTTTTTAAAAAGGAAGCAACTTGTCACTTGCTCAAAAGAGCTCTATCTCAATGTCCGGGCTTCCCACTATAATGATGTCTATTTCAGTCTAAAATGGCAGTCTTTATGTTAGTAAAGCAGCTATTTTGTGCATATCTGCAGTCTTGGGCTTCCACATGGCTTTTATCTCCACCTGTGTGTTCCGTAGAGGAGCTCTTACTGAAAATACCCGAAAGGTAGAATAACATATGTGCATATAGAGTCAGCCAAGACATATCTGTTGGGACTGATAAATTTAGAGAATGAGAACTTGGGAACGTCCTCATATTTATTGTAGCTTTTCTATTTTTCTTGCAAACTTTATTTAGTAAATTTAAAAAAAAAGTTGAATTATAAATTTTTATATTTTAAGGTGGTGTGCGCCTAAAAAACAGAAAAAAAATGCATACTATTCGTGAATTGGTGTAAATCTCAACCTAGGCTCATTGGAATTATTTTTTTTCCACCACAGGTTGAATGTATTTTCATTTTTAAAGCAGATATTATTATTGGTAATCATTAGTTTATTTCAGCTAGTTTTCAGTGTGTCACAATCACCAGCGATCTAGCCCTTTAGATCACTAGAAACACTTACTATCACCCGGACTACTATTCTGCCTCCGAACTGCGCTACATTTCCCATTAGGCACCTCACTCACACACCAGTTCCAGATCATCCCTGATTACGTACACACAGCTGGAAGCTTATCATGAACTGATATTCCTTCCCCTCTTACCCCTACCCCTCATTTTGCTCGTTCACGTGAATGGGTAGGGGTATCCCAATTATCTTTAGCTTAAAGGCGTGGGGCTAAGGGGAAGGGGTGAGTACTCCTTCTATCAAAGATTTTTCAGGACCACACTCCAAACCAAGGGGTAAGAAAATATCCCAGAATACACCAGCCAGATCAGCAGAATGGCAGCACAGGGAAGTAAGGACATAAACAAATTAGTATTTTTTGTCATTATTACAAATTTTTACAACAAACAAGCACATGTTTTAATACATTCATAACTGTGTCCGTGTTTTACCATCATGTTTTTAAAAAAAGTGCTAAAATAAAACCCTTTAAATTTCGCGACCTATAATCCATAATTACAACTCCTGTCCAGCAGTCCCACAACATTTTGTCACTCGATGACACCTGAATATCCTGTCAGAAAAGTCTAGTGGCTGGGAATGGGCTTTTTACAGTGTCTGCTATAATGCTAATTTTGTTTTTGGTGTGTATTCAGATGTATATGTCCACTGTGTAAATGCACAGCACAGTTAGGATCCTATTGCCACATTAGATTGTTATGATAACATAATATATGCCTTCAGTGATTTCATGAAGATAAATACCTAAAATTATCACAGCTGGAATAACTACAGCAGTCGCGATCAGCTGATCTCATATGAAGTAAGAGATTATGATGACATGATGATGTGTAGGTGCTGTAATGCTGTCCCAATTCTCAGGGGTAAAATTTTAAAGCCCTTCCCCTTCACCCTTGGTTTTAGTGGTAGGGGGGTAGGGGTACAAAAATAAAATTGGGATTGGGCCTAACCATCTTCTTTAGTGTTTAACAGAGTAAAGAAACTCATAGATGTCTGGAAGCAGCTGAGAGTGAGTGAATGGTGAGTAAACAATACTTTTAAGTGTAGTTTTCTAAATAAATTGTGAGAGGAGCACTTGATATGATTGTTCGCAGTTGGTCTCTCATCCGTCTCTCATTGATCCAAGACTACAATAAATAGACTGATTTCTGCTTATCTTTGTTTTGGGTGAACTCTTCCTTCCACCCAATCGTCTCCTTTACCAGGTTGAGCTCTCGAGACCTATCTGATCACGGACCCCCTGTAAGCTTATTGACCAGGCGGGATCCCTGGACTCAATTATTTCTGAGCTCAGGGTTCTCCCCTGGGACAGCATGCCAAACCCATTAATATAGTATCAAGCAATATCTAAGTGTGATAACTCTCGAAATGATTAAATTTTCGTTTGCTGGGGAGCATGATGTGTGGACAGATAACTAAAGTATCATTTATTTAGGTTTGATGAGAAATGTTATGTTTATCCTCACACTGGGGAAATACTGTGTATATATTGACCACAAGGTCCTGCTGACATGCTTAGAGACAGCTGTGGGCCTTTGTGGCAGAGTGTTAAAGTGGTTCTGTTCTTATCTGACCAATAGATGTTTTTGTGTGCCTGTTGGCCATCAGTCCTCATCCAGAATTCATCTCAATTGTGGAGTTCCACAGGGATCAATCCTTGGGACGGTATTGTTCACCCTGTATATGTTCTCTCTAACTTCAATTTGTACACTGTAAAAAATAAATTGTTAAGAAAACATAAAAAAATAAGGCAACTTGATGCAGTAAGAACTTTGAGTTGTCTCAACAACTATTTTTTAGTTCTTCTCAGTAACAATATTTTGTTCAGCTGACATAATTTTGTTCATTCATGCAATGTTGATTATTGCATTTTACTAACAAAGATATTCTTGTCACGTCATCAACTAAAGCAACAGTTACTGCTATTGAATCAATTTTTTTTTTTCTGTTTAGTGGATGATTTTTTTTTCAAATTTGCAAAATAAGTAATTAGTCGTTGTTAGCATATCATCCTATTTTTAATCATTTTACTTAAAAATGAACACAAACTTATTACTTCATCCATTCGGCTTAGTCCCTTTATTCATCGGGGGTCACCACAGTGGAATGAACCGCCAACTTATTCAGCATATGTTTTACACAGCAGATGCCCTTCCAGCTGCAACACAGTACTGGCAAACGCACATTCACACTCAGACAACTGTGGCGGAAACCGGAGCACCCGGAGGAAACACACATGAACATAGGGATGCCAACTGACCCAGACGAGTCTCGAACCAACAACCTCCTTGCTGTGAGGTGACTGTGCTACCAATTGCGCCACTGTGTCACCCCTCTTTCAAGCAACAGATAAACAAGCTTAGTTTGCGATCGTCACGTCACGCATGCCCAAATGATTCAAGTATCAACATTCCTATTCAACACAAAAAATGTTTGTCCAGAAAACTCAGTTAAACATGTAGACATTTTAGCGAATCTTGTTGACATAACAGATATTATTTGTGTAATCAATTCTTATTCACAATTCTTAGCATATATGACAGAGAAAGAACAGTGTGTTGAACAAATGGTGATTATGTTTTTTACAGTGTACCAAAACATAAAGTATCCTTTAAAAGGTGTCAAACTTTGTTCCTGGAGGGCCGCAGCTCTGCACAGTTTAGTTCCAACCCTAATTAAACACACTTGATCAACCTAATTGAGTGCTTTAGTCTTGTTTGATAGCTACATTTAGGTGTGTTGAAGCATAGCTGGAACTAAAATCTGCAGGGCTGCCGCTCCCTTAGGAACTGAGTTTGGCACTCCTGCTTTAATAGATATGCAGACAACAGTCAGTAGGCTAAATTGTCCGTAGTGTATGAGTGTGTGTGGATGTTTCCCAGAGATGGGTTGCAGCTGGAAGGGCATCTGCTGCGTAATAACGTGCTGGATAAGTTGGCGGTTCATTCCGCTGTGGTGACCCTGGATTAATAAAGGGACTGAGCCGACAAGAAAATGAATGAATGGATGTTTGAGACATGTGCTTGTCAACATTATTAGACCATTATATTTCCATTATATATAGGCTAGGGTTGTTATACTGACACAGTAAACATTTATTTTCACGCACAACACTCTGTTCGCTATGAAAGAAAAAAAAAATCAAATGCTTGTCATAATCATAACTCTAAAATGCCATAATATGGGTAAGCTAAAACAAATAACGTTCAGTTTGTCGCACAGAGCGATCGTTTGAGAGCCGCGCTGAAAAAATGATTTGCATGTGTGTGTGTTTATCACAGTGACGGCAGCCATGAGCCGCACTGGGAAATGAAAGTGAAACCTGTGCGCACATCATTTAAATGATCATAACGCATTTTACAGTAACGATTACGAAAAGCATTTGATATGTTTTTTTTTTCTTTCATAGCAAACAGTGTTGTGCATGAAAATAAATGTTTACAGTGTCAGTATAGCTACTCTAGCTTATAGAATGTTGCATATAATGCTAAAATGTCTGATTTTACCAGTGAAAACAAGTAATCTAATAATGCTGACAATGACAAATAACAAGCACACGTCTTAAACATAATAATTCAACTTTATAATTATGAATAGTTGTGTTCTGATGTCATCATTTTACTGTGAATCAACAAACAGGACACACTGAAAGGTGTCACGGTATGTTGACGGGACAGAGACAAAAAGGGTGTTGGATCCAAGAGCATTTAATGATGATATTCATGCAGTAACAGAAAAACAAAATCCAAAAATCAAAGTAACAAAATAACAACAAACAAACAAAACAAGAAACTATGACAGAAAAAAGCTAGAACTAGGCTCAGGAACCACGGCAGGATACAAAACAGTAATCAGGAACAACATACCAACAAGGACGAACGACAAACTGACAAATAATGGGTGAATGGTGTATAAATAGTCCAGGAAATCAACAGGAAACGGAGACAGCAGTGAATAGCAAATCAGTGTAAGTGGAACCGGGTGTGTGCGCGTGGTATGTATGGACTTGTAGTTCTTCAACCACTGTAGTTCGCTGTGAGAGTTGCTGGTGAACTACAGTGGCATCTGGTGGTCAAAGACAGTCATGACAGAAAGGCTGTTCAAGTCCACCATAATGACTGTACAAGATGTGTCAATTTAAGCAACAGTAGAGCTACACATAGGCCTAATAGCCTATTATTTTTTTTTTGTTTTATTATATCATCACTTTAGAATTATAAGGTTCTATCTGTATTTTTTGTCAAAATTTAGTTATTGACATATTCTTATAAAATTACAACTTATTGTTTACATTTTAAGACTTAAAAAACAAACGTTGCACACACACTGTTTGCTATATTGGATTGCAAAAACTTTGAAGCTCAATATGTCATAATCATTCAGAACGCAGATAGAACCTTATAACTCCAAGGTGATTATATGTTTGAGAATTAACAATAATAATAGCCTACTCATATTAACCTTTATTTTACATCGAAAGAATCGTAAGAAAGAATCGTGATCTCGATTTTAAGCAAAAAAAAAATCGTGATTCACATTTTAGCCAGAATCACGTGCGATTTCACGACCGTAAATACATCATTACATGAAGACAGAAATGACATTTCGGGTGAATTTTACCTTTTAAATACAGTATGTGACACTTTTAACGCCATTTCAAGGTGTTAATGTTGCTGTGAAGACTTCTGTGGCCAATTGTCTTCTCTCCTGACCTTGAAAATATAATTGGCTACATCGTAAAAAAAGCTAAATTAGGTTCACATGTAGGGTTGAATAGAGATCGTGATCTTTTTTCGATTAATCAAGCAGCCCTAATTCATGCTGAGTCAGGCCCGCTAATCTTTTAATCTTTTCCTGTTTAAAAAAACTATAAATAAATACAGAAATAAATGAAGACTGGCTTTAATTTATTAGTAATATAGCTATATGTCTAATTTGTTATAGCTTTTGTATTGTTATTATTATATCTGATTTTTCTATGCTCTCATTCTGTGAATGATCTAATCGTGACTTAAACGTCCAATAATTGATGACACATTATCTCGACTCGTAACCACAGTTACCTCTCACCTCACATCCTCTATTAAACATCGTTCAGCATTTTAAAGCAGCTTACATGCATTCATGTGGTGCCTGGGTCATGACCCATATTACTTTTTATTCAGAAGAAATCACTTTAAACCTGTTAAGTCATCAAGCGGTGGTGCGTTTATCTACCAGCCTCTGCAGGAGGGAACTCTGGACGCTGTTTTAGCCACTGAAGCATAAGGTGCCCTTGCTGGGCCATAGTATAAAATTACATTCCCCTTCTTTTGCTTTTGGCGGGATGCCGAGGTGAAGCTATTGTCCCCACCGTACAGCGCTTGCGACATGAAATAACACATAAATGAATTATTTGGTCAGAGCGGGGAAGCAGTGAAATTAATCAAAGGTGCCATGGCTCTATTGTAGCTGTTCACTCTTCTTGATGGCATTCTGCATTTGGGGGGAAAAAGGGAGAAGATAATGGCTGGAGGAGATTCGTTCTCTTGTTTTGCATTCTTACTTTCACCTCAACAAAAATCAACGGCCTTCATGGTTTTTGGTGGTTCGCTAATGTCTAGTGTAGAAGAAAATCCAAAAGTTTTTTTAATTCATGTTTCTACAAATTCAGCTTAAAGTAATGTGCTTGATATTAGATCTAGTCATTGCTGAAAGACACAACTTACATAGCATATTCATTTAAGTTGGATAATTAATTTAATTAGATTAAATCAGTAAATGGCAGCACAATGTACATTTCAAGAGCTCACACTTAGCTGATAATCAATACAGCGTAATTGGCATGCTGTCCCAGGAGAGAGCCCTGAGCTCCTTATCCTTGAGCTTGGGGCTCACTCCCGTTAGAAGGGCGAGAGGGGAGTTCGAGCTCAGGTAGGTCTCGAGAACTCCCCTGCTTGTCGCCATGTGAGAAGTGTCAACTAAGGTTGTCTTGGGTGGTTATTTGGTTTAGTCGATTGGCTATAGTGTATGTTTTTGGACAGGGGTGGAAACCGGGGAACCCGGGGGAAACCCACGCGCACATGGGGAGAACATGGAATCTCCGCACAGAAACACCAACCAGCCTGATAGGAAGTTGGACTTACGGTGTTCTTGCTGTGAGGCAAAAGTGCTAGCCACCCACCGTGTCACCCTATCGGAAAAAAAAGGGTGTGAAGTAGGGGTGGAATGGGGGGGTGGGGGTGGGGGAGGTGGACTTCAAGACAAAGATAACTGGAGTGAAAAACTGCTTATTTATAATGCGTCAGTAATCATCTAATATCTAATAGGGCAGATTACGGAGCTAATAAGGAGCCAGCCATGTTGATCATAAACAAGTGATCCTCTTGAAATTAGTTTATAAATAAAACAAACTTAATAATAAATCCAATAGAGTGTGTTACTTGCTATTGCATCGTAAAGTTTATTAGCAATGTCTGTGGTAGAATTGATTTTATTTAATATTTTATTTCTAATTTAAGATATATTGCTTGATAATATTAGCAGAATTGGCGTCCCAAGAGAGAACTCTGTGCTCAGAGATAATTGAGCCCAGGGCTCCTGCCAGGTCAATTAGCACGTAAGGGCTTCTGAGATCAGGCAGGTCTCGAGAGCTTCCCCTGGTAAAAGAGGAAAAGGAGGAGATGGGGTGGAAGGGGGGATTCATCCAAAACTAAGATAAGGCAGCACAGGGTGACATCGGTCTATTTATTTTAGACTTCGATCAATCCGATCAATCCGATTGGATTATCAATAGATTACAGCTGCAATCAATCATATCACATGCTCCTCTCAAAATTAGTTTATAAAACTTCACGTATTGTTGTCAAAGTTGGTATCGCAGACGTATTTATTTACAATGTTCACAGTCACAACAAGGAAAAGGAACTATCAATCACAGCAGGCACATTGACACACTGGACTGGGAGTGACAATTCAAAACCGGACCATAAACTAAACCAACACAGGGGTATACTGTAAATACACAGGACACAATTACAGATTACAAACAGGGTGGAACTTATGACCATTAACAAACAGCGGTGAACTAAACATTGAGGTCACATGACATAAACATACACACATGGAACATGGCACAACAGAAAATCACATCACACAACTACACAGACAAACCAGACAATGTGACAATTGTCTGCTTGTTTTTATTTGTATTAGACATATTTTTGGTAAAGCAAAAGCTGGAATTGAATGCAAAAATCAGTGATAATTACACCTTATACAAAATAAATAAATAAACAAAGCATTTAATAAAATATATTAAACATAAAACAGCTTAATAATAATAATAATAATAATAATAATGGAACATAGCTTCATTTAAACAGCAAATTTCAACCCAGGCTTATTTTAAGTTACGTACTCCTATATACAATGTCAAATACATCCCAGTCGATAGTGTTTTCAAAAGCACTGATTGACCTCTCCACCCTCTTCCCTAAACCCAACCGACAGTTTCCAAATGCAATCCAGAAAAAGAAAAACCCCCTCTGCAGCCTGATTTTTACCATGTTTTCAGTTTTCACCACATTCTCACCCCGTTATATTTTATTTTTATTATTTTATGTTTATTTATTTATTTATTTATTTATTTATTTATTTTGGCTTTTATTTTTGTCTTACCTGCTTTCTGAAACTGTTCTTCACCGGACTCGACACCTGTCATCATGGTCAACTCAGTTCTGCATCTCAAGTTTGGCAATGTACGTGGCAATACGTAGCTCTGGCTAAATAATTTGCGATCTTCAGAAACGTATATAGATGTATATAGATGTATAAATATATATTATATATATATATATATATATATATATATATATATATATATATATATATATATATATATATATATATATATATATATAAAATGAGCAAACCACAATAATATATGCATTTACAATAAATATAACATGTCATAAAAAATTGATTTGTAACATTAAGTTAATATTTCTCTAAATATATTAACATTAATGAAATAAAGTTTTACAAATAAGTATTTTTAAATACAAATAAACCATCCTATTGTGATGTACTAAAATCCAGACCACATCAAATGGGTTTTTATTTTACATTAAAAATGATTAAAGTTTTCTGCTAAACTAATAGCTATTTTATATATATATTTTTTACATCTTTTAATGCAGTCAGCGCTGTCGCCTCACAGCAAGTAGGTCACAGGTTCAAGTCTCAGCTGGGCTAGTTGGTATTTCTCTGTGGAATTTGCATGTTCTCCCTGTAAGTTAAAGTGTAAGTTTCCTTCGGGTGCTCCGGTTTCCCTCACATTCTAAAAGTGCAGCTGAAAGGGCATGCGCTGTGTAAAACATATGCTGGAATAGTTGGCGGTTCATTCCGCTGTGACAACCCCTGCCAAAAAAGGGAATAAGCCGAAGGAAAATGAATAAATGAATGAACTTTAATTGCAAAGAGAGGAACCGGGCAGTCTGAAGGACCTTCCGGGTTCACAGTGAAAGCTTATTTAAAAGGTTGCAAGCTTTTTCTACGAACTTGATGTTCTACTGGGCCTCGTGCCAGTGTGTTCAGCTTTGTGTAGGTGTGAATTGCCTTAGGTAAATTAAATTAATGCAACAAGAGGTTAAATGCATCATTTGTAGGTCCGCTTGCTAAGCATCTGGAAGGTAAATAAATGCAGGTACTGTGGGGAAATAATCTTGTTTACATTTCAGGCTGTATAATTAATCTGTAAGAAGCGATATCGAGTAGATCATTTCCGTAAGAACAGCCTAATTCTCTAAGGCCACGTTTAATTCTTACATCACTATACATCCTATTTTTTTTATTTATTTTGTTTAAGTTTAATTGCTAAAAGAACAGGTTTTAGCTTGGCAGCTGGTGCCATTTCAGAGGGAAAATGTAAATTGTAGGATGTCCCTCAATACAAATACCCTAGTGCATGCGTAAGGAAAGAGTTAGAGAGAGTGAAATAAAAAGATTGCATGCTTAGATTTTGAAAAACCGATGCGAATGAGTCCAAATTAGCATAAAACCGGCAGCTAGCTCTCTGCAACTCTCACATGGTCGCCCACTGAAGCTAAGCAGGGCTGCACCCGGTCAGTACCGGGATGGGAGACCACATGGGAAAGCTAGGATGCTGCCGGAAGTGGTGTTAGTGAGGCCAGCAGGGGGTGCCCAACCTGTGGTCTGTGTGGGTCCTAATGCCCCAGTATAGTGACGGGGACGCTAAATTACTTAGTTAGCGCCGTCTTTCGGATGAGATGTTAAACCGAGGTCCCGACTCTCTGTGGTCGTTAAAAATCCCAGGATGTCCTTCGAAAAGAGTAGGGGTTTAACCCCGGCATCCTGGTGAACTCAGTCATCATGGTCAACTCAGTTCTGCATCTCAGGTTTGGCAATGTACGTGGCAACACGTACATCTGGCTACATAATTCGCGATCTTCAGAAATGTATATAGATGTACATTTTTAGGATGAGCCTATATTGGCAAATTTGCAACAAATCCAATGCGACGAGCAAGTGCTTTACCAAGATAAAAAAGCTGTAGAATCAAATATAAGAAATGGAGCAAGCTGAAATATTAAAAAAATAAAATAAAAATGAGAATACATCACAATAATATATGCAATTACAATAAATATAACGTCATAAAAAATTGATTTGTAACATTAAGTTAATATTTCTCTAAATATATTAACATTAATAAAACAAAGTTTTACAAATAAGTATTTTTAAATACAAATAAACCATCCTATTGTGATGTACTAAAATCCAGACCACATCAAATGGGTTTTTATTTTACATTGAAAATGATTAAAGTTTTCTGCTAGACTAATGGCTATTCTCCTAAGCATCCCCATATTCAATTGGCTTCATCACTCTGTCTCCTCTCCACCAATCAGCTGGTGTGTGGTGTGCGGTCTGGCGCAAAATGGCTGCCGTCGCATCATCCAGGTGGATGCTGCACACTGGTGGTGGATGAGGAGATCCCCCCATTGTGTAAAGCGCTTTGAGTGCCCAGAAAAGCGCTATTTAAATTTAAGGAATTATTATTATTATTATTATTATTAAAAAGTCCAACATGTTGCGCTTAGGTGAATGAACTCAGGTGTTGTTTACCTCAATGGTGGCGTTAGGGTGTCAGTTTGTGAAGTAGGGCCACAACTTGCTGAAAAAAAAAGTCTTATCTTCGATTTAAATGCCTGGAAGTCCATTTACTGTGAAATCCAAGCTAGAGAATATAGATGCTGAAAGTTGGCATCGTTTTCTGTCCGGATATAGCAATGGAGATGATTGGTTGGTGGGAAAAGGTCACATTCAGCGATCTCTGCATCTGTCCAGATGATATGCTGGTTAATATGAAGTACTTTGGAGATGATTTGATACAAAAAGGACTGTAATAGCAGAGCAGAACTGCATCATCAGTGCCTGTGGCAGCCTTTTCAATTGCCGCAGGAAGTACAGACTTTGTTGTTGTTGTGGAGAAGACATGAAATGATGGAGGGAGGATGAGGGGAATGATTGGGAAATGATGCAAGTATGATTTAAACTTGCGTTTCCAGCAGAAGCCTCACTGCGCGTTATGGCTTTGACCATCCATGCCGATTGTACAATTGGAGATCTTACTGTAGGGTTGCGCCAGCTTTTTGTATTATCACACTTGAAATTGAGAGTTAACTTCAGTTTAGTAATGTGGAGTTGAGGATTTCTGCACTACTAGTGCCACTTAATAATTGTAGGAACAACAAAACACGAATTAAGCATGTTTCTGAACAAAGCTCAGGTTTATAAAAGCGAACGTCACATCTCAACATGTAAAAATTGTCTACTTTTTATTACATTTCCACCATTCTAGTCACAATCCTGGGCGTAACGATAGTCAATTGCCCTGCAGCAAGAAGGTTGCTGGATCGAGGTTCGGCTGGGTCAATTGGCACTTCTGTGTGGAGTTAGCATGTTCTCCTCCAGGTGCTCTGGTTTCCCCCACAAGTCCAACAACATGTGCTATAGGTGAATTGGATAAGCTTAATTTTACATCTTGAATGTTTGTGAATGAGTGTGTATGGGTGATCCCAGTGATGGATTGCAGCAGGAAGAGTATCCGCTTCGTAAAAAGGAAAAAAAAAATGAATACATAATAATAATACGTATATATATATATATATATATATATATATATATATATATATATATATATATATATATATATATATATATATATATATATATATATATATATATATATTGTAGTAAAGTTCGTTGTTGTGGGAAGAAGGCAGGGTCGGCGTTTCAGGTGAACAAAAATGTTCGCGATTTCGCAGGTCAGAGTTCACCAAGCTTGAACTCTGCACCGCAGCAACCTGCGAAACTTGACGCATGACCCTGCGTTTCCGGTCTGATGCATTTGCATGCGTATGAATGGAAGTCTATGGGAGGAAAAGCCCAGTGTGACTGCAGCTTGACTCCTTGGACAACGTTTCAGCAAAAATTAATACTATTAGCTTTCATCTGTTGAACTGTTGGTTTATTAATACAATAATACTAGAACTACAGAGGTGGTCATTTTATCCTGATACTTAAAAAAAAAAAAAAAAACATACATGCATATATATATATATATATATATATATATATATATATATATATATATATATATATATATATATATATATATTATATAGAAAATTCTGCTCTGCAGTTTAAAAGAGTGACTTTTATTGACATTGTTAATTCAAACAACTAAAATGTACAAGAAATTATATGTAGAGAAAATTACCTGTAAAATATCAGAAAATGTACTGTCAGCCTATTTAGTTTAGTTTTTCATAGTTGTTTTCGTAGTGTAATATATAAGACCAACTCAGACAATATATCACTTTAAACTATTCAGAATGGTTAGAAATGTTCATAAAATGTTCACATCACTTTTTGAGCTTTTCAAGGTTAAAAGAAAGATCAGGATCCCATAATGCAACTCGAAAGCATAAAGAACATGGGACATAATGTATACTTCATTCTAACATTGTTTTGTGTGTGTGTGTGTGTGTGTGTGTGTGTGTGTGTGTGTGTGTGTGTGTGTGTGTGTGTGTGTGTGTGTGTGTGTGTGTGTGTGTGTGTGTGTGTGTGTGTGTGTGTGCTTTTAACAAAACACAAAAGAGTATATCTGCTTTGAATGGTCATAGCGGTCAAATTGGCTGCATGCATTTCATCATCCACTGCTTGTTACCCAGCTATTAAATATGAATGCCTCTGGTGTCTAGAAACTTTCTACTAGCAAAAACATAACTTCATAACTTTGTAGTTTTGAAGTTTTTGCCATCAATAATTTTGTGTCTTTATTATATTACTTTATTTGCTATATTACAAAAAAAAAAAGTTGAAGTCAGAATTATTAGTCCCCCTTTGATTTTTTATTTATTTTTTAACTATTTCACAAATGATGTTTAACAGAGCAAAGAAATTTTAACAGCATGTCTGATGTTAATGTTAATGATAGCAAGTTAATGATGCTAATGTTTTTTTTCTTCTGGAGAAAGTCTTATTTGTTTTATATTTCGTCTAGAATAAAAGCAGTTATTAATTTTTTAAACACCATTTAAAGGTCAAAATTATTAGCCCCTTTAATTTATATATTTTTTTGCGATTGTCTACAGAACAAACCATCGTTATACAGTAACTTTCCTAGTTACCCTAATTAACTTAGTTAAGCCTTTAAATGTCACTTTAAGCTGTATAGAAGTGTCTTGAAAAATATCTAGTCAAATATTATTTACTGTCATCATGAATAAGATAAAATAAATCAGTTATTAGAGATGAGTTATAAAAACTATTATGATTAGAATGTGCTGAAAAAAAACTTCTCTCTGTTAAACAGAAATTGGGGAAAAAATAATAAACAGGGGGTCTGATAATTGTGACTTCAACTGTGTGTGTGTGTGTGTGTATAAATATACTGTATGTATGTATATTTCTAAAATATTCTTAAAGTATAAGCAGCAAATCAGTAGTTAGCCAGAAAAGGTGTAAATCGCCTGAGACCGTACGTTCTTTCTCTGTTTCACAAACGCTATCATTTTCACAATCCCCCAAAAGCCAAGGATGATACATCTAGTGCTGCTGCCCTGGTCATGGAGACCTTGAGAAACTCTCTCAACTAGTGTGAAAACTTCCTCCGACTGCTGACCAGACCTTCAGTGAATGTGCTTGCAGAGCCGAAAGGTCAGCAGATAAAACCATGAGCTCGGGCTCGCATTCAGACCGCGGCCGATCCAGCGTCAGGATTCGCTCATTGACTTCGGCGTCACATTCAAAACAGTAATCTCACAGCTTCTCCCAACCGAGCCGTCCCATCTGCCCACGCCAGACTCCATCTGTCAGAGGATCTCTATCTTCCTGACGCACTGGAAACAGTGTGTGAGGCTGTGAACACACACCTCTGACTCAATAAAGCTGCATACAATCTCCTCATCCTGCTTGCACAATACTATAGTCAATTCTGGAGGTTTTTTGAATTGCGCTTTGCATGATGCATATCGTTTCATACCAGCTTTGCAGAAAGTAGGAGTGCTTCTAATTATTTTAGTAAATTTTAATTAAGATTTAACAATTTGCAAATGAACAATGTTGTAATGCAATAATGTGCACCTTTTAAAAGCTGTTCTGAAACAAAAAATAATTGTGAAAAGTGATTTGAATTGAATTAAATTGAGATTATCAGACCGGGTATCCGCAGAGTCTCAAATGTCTTCAATTCAAAATCACAACTTTAGACCTTAACAAGTCTTAAAATCACTGAAATAATGTCTTGTAGGTCTTCAATTATTTTAAACCAGTCTTAATTTTACTTTGTTTATACCAGAGATGCCCAAAGTCGGGCAAAGTTGGCCCATTGTAACCTTTGATTTGACCCACCATCCCATCTGAGAGGAGAGTGAGAATGATGGAGAGGGTTGGGGCAAATGCCTTTAACACAGAGATCATCGTTTCTAATCTGATATAACCTTTTTCGTTTGTTTTATTGCTGAGCTATAAAAGCAAACTGAATTGAATTGTTTCAGTTAAATGTTGTAAATGAATCAAATGTAAATACTGTCACTAGACAGATAGAGGACTATGCAGAAGACATCGACGAGCAAATCTAGACAAAAACTTGTGTAATTCTGTTATAAATGAGATTGTTTTGTTTTTATTGTAAAAAGTTCATTATAAAATGTAAAAAAAATACTGTTTAAGTTAATATAAAGCAGTGTTTCTAGTTATTCTTAAACGCTATTAATTAAATAAATTAGGAAATTACAGATGACGTCTACATTTACCTTCAACTCACTAGCCTCAATCAAGATTGGTTTTTGGCTCTTTATAAGAAAAGGTTTGGGCACCCCTGGTTTGTACCTTTTCCAGTACTTGGTTGCGGCTGGAAGGGCATCCCTTGCTTAAAACATATGCTAGGGTAGTTGGTGGTTCATTCCCCTGTGGCGACCCCTGGTGAATGAATGAGTGAATGAATAAATGTAAAGCTAGCCAGTTGATCCGACACACATCCAATCACCAACATTACATCTCAATAAAACATTTATCCAAACTATATGCATAATTAATATTATAACAGTCTGTTAGTTTAGTTATATTTTAGTTTAGTTTTTAAAGAGTTTCAACTAGGGTCTGCTTGTTTTGACAGATTGTTTAAAATAAATTGGAAATATAAAATATAAGAAATTCATTAGTTAGCATTAGTTTTTAGATGGGGCAAGTACATATTTTTAAAATACTTCAGGCTCATACACACCGGCACGCTTTTCATTTGCGTCAATCACAACCCAAGCTCATTCTGGAAACGTAGCCCCGCGGACGTTTCTGGAGGCCGCGATTCACGTGGCTGGAGGTACGTACGGCCGCGTTTAGTTTTTCTCGAGCGAACGCTGCGGAGCGGTGTGGCGCCGCTCCAATCCTCCTCTTCGCGCTCGCCGGCTGACCGCTTTCCCGCTACTGCCAGTTTGCCCGCTTAGCTCGCATCGTTATGTCGGCGGAGTGGAGGCGCAGAGGAGGAGGAGCCGGCCGCGGGGACGAATGGGATCGGTTCCGGGGAAGAGCGGTTCCAGAAATCAGGTAAGATGAAAAACAGAATCCGAAAAATAAGGGCGAGAACGCGGTCTAAATCGAAGATGAGGGCCTTTGCTTTTTTTCTGGACAGCTTTTGCAAACCGTCACTTGGGTTTAGGGAAGAAGGAGGAGAAAAAGGAGGGCGGCTGGCCAGTTGGACGGACGGTCGCTCCACAACGGTCTCCGGCGGCTTTTCGCTCGAGAACAGCACGGGCGCGAACGCTGCGTGCTCCCGAGAGGTGCTCGAGACTTGAAAAATCTCGCACAGCGGCCTCTTGCGGATCCGCGAAAACAAAAACTGCTCGAATACGTACCTCCCGAGACGTATTTTGCGGTCCGCAGGAACGTCCGTGGGGCTACGTTTCCACAATGAGCCCAGATTGGTCAATCAAGTCTTATCTCACAAGGAAGCGTAAGTATTTTACTATTTGTCAGTTTAGTGGCTAATTCGTATAAATTCGTTTGAGTTCAGTCGTACAAAAATGTACGATTTTAAAAAGGCGGCATGGCACCTAACCCCACCCCTAACCTCACTGTCATTGGGTGATGAGCAAATTGTACTAAATAGTACAAATTAGATCGTACGAATTCATACGAATTAGCCATTAAATCAAAAAGTTACGAATTACCGTGAGATTGTGTTGGTCAAACCCGAGCGATTTTCACTGGTGTCGAGCAGAAGAGTATGTAAAATCACTCCTTGAGGTTAGATGGCGTTACACTACACTACTTTAATCAAACACACCTGCTTATAGATTTCTAGTGATTTTGAAGACTCTAGGCTGCGTTCGAAACAGTATACTTCCATACTATATAGTACGCTAAAATCAGTATGTGAGCCGAGTAGTATGTCCGAATTCATCGAATTCGAAAAACAGTAAGCGAGAAGTACCCGGATGACTTACTACTTCCGGCGAGATTCTAGAGTGCGCATCCCACGCATGCTGCGCTATCCCATGATGCCCCGCGAGCGAACTCATGAATGAGAGTAAAGCGACATAATTGACGCAGGCTGGTCAGGTGACCATGACAAAATGGCAGATGTAGTACGTCCGAATTCCATTCATACTTTTTACATTCATACTGTATTGAACGTACTTTTTTAACGGCCGAGTAGTACGTTTAAATTCAAATGCAGTACCTACTGAGTACTAGGCGGTTTCGGACGCAGACGCTGATTGGCATGTTCAGGTGTTTTTGATTAGAGTTGGAGCTAAACTATGCAAGACACCAGCCCTACAAGACCGAGTTTGCCCACCCCTGGTCTAAACTGTGTATTTTCCAGATCTTTGGAGCTCAGTGTGAATATGCTCGTCCATCTTTTGCTGTCTTTTTCTCTTCTCTGTATTATCTGACATTTTCCATCTTTAAATAACGTGATTGTGTGATAGAGACTTGTTAAGTTCACAGCAGGTAAACCATTTGAAGACTGCAGCTTGTGCTGAAAGTCTTCTCCTGAAAGGGCCAAACACTCATTGGCCTCATTAATTAAGAGTGATGAAGCTGCTTACAGACTCGACATGAAACACCTGCTGCAGATCTCACATACTGAACTCAACTCTCTGAAGACTGAGGAGAGCCATGTCAATCTTTGAGCATCACCGCTGCAAACTGAACCAGAAGAGAGAGCAATTTCTTTCTTGGAAATAATCATGTGTCTGTGCAGGCTAGAAGATGTAGCAGTGCCACCTGGAAAGGCTGAATATGTAAACATTGCATCAATAACTGCAATGCAACCCTAAATGCGAGCTCAATGCAATGCTGAAATCTCTGAATAGCAGCTGATATAATGTCAAATATGTATATATATATATGTCTGGATCTCGAATCTGATTGGCTGATAGCCGTGCACCCATACAGCATCTTCACCCTTGTGTATTACTCCACCCACATGACAAGGAGAAGAATAAACTCACTACAATTTGACAAATATTGCACCTGTTGGACAACATTATGTACTTTTGAAGCTTTTTTTAGGTGAGAATGTGGTTGTTTAGGTTGTAAATATGTGATTTATTTATTAAGATAGTGCCAAATTTTAAATATTTATAATTTTGGATATTCAGAGATTGATAGCTAGTCATTCTGAGCAGAGCAAAGACGGTTGACATTCTGCCACAAGATGGCAGCAAAGACTGCATAATAAGTCTTATGTGGGAGAAAAACTCAGTGGTTTCTCAACGTAAATTTCAAGTGACATTCGATCTCTCTCCTTTGAATTTTTTAGTGCTGTATTTATACCATTTATACCAAGTGACGTTGACGTGAAGTAGTAATGTTTTCTGCTGTTCTGACGTCAGCTGTAGTGTGAATGAATGGCTATAGTAGTTCCTAATACAAAAGGATTATTGAGACTCCGTGTTTGATTATCTTTTTTTTATACATAATTATGTTGTTGAACTGTTGTATAAATGCAATATCACACTCGTAGCAGTGCAATATGGCTGTATATTGTCACTGGTGGAACACTAAGGCACTTGACCTGTGGCCTCGAGTTAACACACACCTCCCATCAAATATATTATTGTTATTATTAATCTTATCATACATTTATAAATAAATTAAATAGTAATTGATGCATAACAATATCACATACAACCATATTTTAAAAAGTATTTTCTTATTCAATAAATAATATGTTAATGATCATATCCATTTCCTAAACATTATTAATGTTCCTAAATAATCAATATGGTAATAAAATTAGATAATATATTTTTTATGGCTTTTCAAAAGGCGAGATTAGTAAAATGTTTATTTTTTTGTTTGTTGTTTGTTTGTTTATTTATTTGTTTATTGAATATATGTATTTAATACTTCTCACCTATTCAAATATTTTGATCAAACATTGAAATATAAAAATTTTTGTATAAAAAAATTATACATTTAAAAAAAAAATATATATATCGATTGTGCTACCCACTGCGCCACCATTATGCCTATGTAGAATATAAAAATATACATTTATAACATAAATGTAAAAAAAAAAAAAATATATATATATATATATATATATATATATATATATATATATATATATATATATATATATATATACACACACACACACACACACACATATATATATATATATATATAATTTTTTTTTTTTTACATTTATGTTATAAATGTATATTTTTATATTCTAAATAGGCATAATGGTGGCGCAGTGGGTAGCACGATCGCCTAACAGCAAGAAGGTCGCTGGATTAATTTGCATGTTCTCCCCGTCTTCACGTGGGTTTACTCCGGGTGGTCCGGTTTCCCCCACAGTCCAAACACATGCGCTATAGGTGAATAGAATAAAGTAAATTGGCCGTAGTGAATGTGAGAGTGTATGGGTGTTTCCCACTATGGGTTGCAGCTGTAAGGGCATCTTCTGCGTGAAACATATGCTGGATAAGTTGGCAGTTCATTCCACCGTGGCGACCCCCTGATTATGAAAGGGACTACGCTGATAATGAATGAAAATTTTAAATATACCAATTTACATGATTTATTCTGCTGATCCAAAACTGCGATTTTAGCTTCAGTTTTTAGTGTCACATGATCCTCTAGACATCATCCAAGTTGTCTGATTAACAGTTAAAATGGCAGAATATCACACTTTAATGTATTTGTTCAATATTTACGTGCATTTTAAATTGTAGTTTATTCTTGAGAATCAAAGCTGAAAATCCATCATTATTACTTCACTCTCGATTGTTACTTGACCCTTCAGAAGTCATTCTAGAAGCATTATTAATGTGGAATAAGATGTGCTGCTTCATATTATTCTGAAAACAGAATTCATGTTTCTTTGAAGAATAGAAATATGAAAAATTCAGCTTTTATTTGAAACAGAAATCTTGTGTAGCATTATAAATGTCTTCTACTCTGCCAATTTTGACCAGTTTAATTCTTTCTCATTAAGAACCATCTGTGTAATAAAAGGTTATACCATATTTAATGTTGCATGTATTTTTAAATATTTTCTTCTGCCTCCTCCATGGTCCGCCGCTGCAATCTTGTTTGTGGCATTCGCATATTTGACAACACTTTCTGGCACATTCATGCACAATGCAAACCGCCGTGACTGATGTGCCACGTCAACTTAATTTCCTTTAGATTATGCTGATGATGGCGAATAATGTGGCTGCATCTGAAACTAAACTGACATTTATTTGCCCAGCAACTTAATGAAAGTTGCTCAAACTCTGCGGCTCCGAGTTTCACAGTGATATCCATTTTCACCCACTCCTTTACTCGGCTGATGTTGAAATTCACAGAGGTTTGAATGTGGTCCTTTATGGTAAAGTTTAATAACATCAGTTTAGGCATTAAATAGGGTTGATTTATTTATTTATTTATTCATTTATTAGCAATTAAATTATTTTTGATCACAAAAAGCAGTTAAGCTAATCGATTCGACAACATGACAAATAGCATGGAACCCAACCTTTTTTTTTTTTTTTTTTTAACAGTGTAACCACTTAAGAAGCAAAACAATTTATTTGTGCAAGGATATTGAGTTTATTTACAACATTATCCATTATCACCTTTAATCATCTGCCTCAATTCCTAAACTTTTCCTTCCTTTGACCTTAAAAAACAGTTAGTCTGTATTCCAGAATGACAAAGCCCCATAGTGATCAAATGTCTTCGAGCACATGAGCGGCGTCCTTTATCACAACGTATCTCTGATCATCAGTTTTGACGTGAAAAAATGAATCTATGAATTAATGAATGGATGGGTGGATGGATAAAAAAATGAATAAATGGGTAAATAATTGATTTGTCTATTTCATAATGACAAAGCCCCATTGTGATCAAACGTCTCTGAGCAGCAGGAGTGGCGTCTTTTGTCATGGCGTATCACTGATCATCAGTTTTGATGTGAATGAATGAATGAATGAATAAATTAATGAATGAATGGTTGGATAAATGAATGAATGGTTGATTGGGTAATTGAATGGATGAATTTTTGCTTGGTTTGTTGGTTAAATGGATGAATGAATGAATGTTTGATTGGGTGAATAAAATAAATAAATGTTGGTTGGTTGTTTAAATGAATGAACGAATGAATGAATGAATGAATGAATGAATGAATGAATGAATGAATGAATGAATGAATGAATGAATGAATGAATGAAAGGATAAATTAAATTCCATACTGGCAAAATGTCATTGTGATCAAATGTCTCCAAGCAGCATAAGTGGTGTCTTTTATCACGGTGTAGCGCTGATCATCAGTTTTGATGTGAATATATGAATGAATGAATGAATGAATGAATGAACAGTTGGGTGAATTAATTACTAAATGAATGAATCTTTAATTGGGTGAGTGAATGAATGGCTGTTGGTTGGATTGTTTTGTTGATTGGTTGGTTGCATGAATGAATGAATGGTTGATTGGGTGAATGAATGAATGGTTGGTTAGTTGGTTGGTCGATCGGTCCGTTGGTTGGATAGATAAATGGATTAAATAATTAATTAAATAATGAATGTGTGGTTAGTTAAATGAATTGAATTGTCTGTGTTCCATATTAACAACAACAAAGTCCTATTGTAAACAAATGTCTCCGAGTAGCATGAGTGACGTCTTTCATCATGGCTTAGCACTGGTCATCATTTTTGACATGAATGAATGAATGAATGAATGAATGAATGAATTGTTGAGTTAATTATTGAATGAATGAATAAATAAATGAATGAATGAATAGTTGGTTGGTCGAATGGATGGGTGGATGAATGAATGATTTATTGAATGAATAAATGAATCAATGAATGTTGGTGGTTGGTCAAATGGATGAATGAATGGTTTGCTAAATGAATTGAATTGTCTGTACATATTTCATAGTGACCCATTGTGATCAAATGTCTGCGAGCAGCATGAGTGGTGTCTTTTATCCCAGCGTAGCGCTGATCATCAGTTTTGACGTGTTGTTTGTACTACAGGAGTACTTTTGCTTAGTCTCGGTTTGCTGAAATCTCCCAGAATAATAAGTGAAGAGTGGTTTCTCCAATTCCCCATCTGCTATCTGTTCAGCCTCCGCGGCACCAGCTGAAGGTGTACAAGCCGGCCCAGATAAAAGATGCAAACTCTGGAGAGGGGTAGAAGCGTTTATTTTATAGGACATGATTATAGGCAAGCAGGTTTTCAATAACAGTGCTGTATTGTGGAAACCAAAGCCATTAATATACAAGGTAAAGTCGCCTACTGTATTTCTTTCATTTCTAATAATTTTTCTTTACTTTGGAATATAAAGTGTACCAAGATGTAGCCAGTTAAAAGATCATTTGTTCATTGGTGGATCATTCATTGTATGCATTGGTAGACTCTAAACACACTATTCTCCTCTGTTCTCTCATCTTCGAAACAAAAAGTAATGGTGACAAAAAAACTTTATGTAGAAGATGCCTATACAGCTGAATATTGTACACTACTCTTTTTTTTCTACAATAATTTTTGTCCATGACCACAGTCAATTATTATAAATTCTGTATTTATTTTGATATGTTATGGTAAAAAAGGAACCATTTCTTTGATTAGACTTGATAGATTTATTGATTAGATTAATTAGATAGAACAACCTTTTCAAGTTTTTATATGAATGGTTGAATGAATTTATGATTGAATAATTGGTTGGTTGGTTGGGTGGGTGGGTGAATGAATAAATGAATGAATACTATCTGTGAATGAATATGAATGAATGTGTGGTTGGTTGGTTGGTAGGATGAATGAATTAATGAATAAATTATTGCTATCTGTAAATGAATGAATGAATCAATGAATGGGTGGTTGGGTAAAAGAATGAATGAATAAATGAATTCTATATGTAAATGAATGTGAATGAATGGGTGGTTGGTAAAAGGTTGATTGGGTGAATGAATGAATGAATGAATGAATGAATGAATGAATGAATGAATGAATGAATGATATAATTAATAAATGGTTGGTTGGTTGGTTGGTTGGTTGGTTGGGCGAATTAATGTACATTTGGTTGGGTGAATGACTGACTAAATGGGTGAGTGGGTAAATGAATAAATGAATAATGAATGGATGGTTGGTTGAGTTAGTGAATGAATGAATGAATGTATGGTTGGTTGGATGAAGAATGAATGGGTGAATGAATGAATGAATGAATGGTAAGGCTATTGAGTGAATGAATGAATTAATGTTTGGGTGAATCAGTCAATGGCTGGATGAAGGAATGAATGGTTAGATGAATTAATGAATTGGGTGAATTAATGTATGGTTGGGTTAATGGATGAATGAATGAATGAATGAATGAATTGTCCTCATGTCCTTCTCTCTGCCAATCATTAATTGAAAACAACTTTCTTTTTTATGAAGAGACCAGAAAACTGTGTTAATGCATTTTTTTTTTTTTTTTTTTGGTCATTTAAAAATAGATTACTCAAGGGTATGCCGGTGTCTGGTACAAACATGACAAAGTATTTAATGTTAGCAAAAATAGGACAAAAGTCTCCCTTAAGAAGTCTTAAGGAGAACACAGACCCCTGAGAGATTCTGGAGAGCTGCAGACGATCCTTCAGTTCTTTCAGGGACACCGTCTTAATAATAAACACTACACTTTACAGGCATTGTGACAGTATTGATCACGGTTTGCAGAGTTTTGATCTGCAAAAACAAATTAGAAGGTAATTAATTGAAAATAAATGTTACACAAATGCTATGCATATATTAGTATTTAATTAACTAGCATTTGATTTTAGTTACGCGAGAGTGGGAGAGTTTTATTCAGAGGCCCAAATTAATCAAGATATGCAATTTTGTTTCTGATATGTCTGTGGCTATAATAAATAAATAAATAAACAGAAAAAGGTGTGGTATTGCACAGGCGAACAGTTCACTTTCAAAAATCTCCCAATGACAAAACATGCATTTTACCCATGCACATGAACACCAGCAGGGACCGACTTGCTTATTCTTACCATCCTAACCTTAACCCCTGAGCCTGTGAGGCGGCAGAGCGGCCCTAAATCCCACAGCCAATCACAAGGCGAGGTGAAGCCGCTGAACCCAATGGCAGAGGCCCGATTCTGCCTTCTGTTACACTGAGAACGTCACAATCAGCAGAGCAATGGCACTCGCAACCACAAGGTCACGGGTTTGATTCCTGGGGAATGCAGGAACTGATTAGATGTAGGACTTGAACGCGGTGTAAGTCACTTTGGGGGGCGTAAAAACGTCTGAGAAGTATAATTCATGCTTGAATCTGATGTGTTCATAGCTTCAGATGTAAAATCTACTGAACAAATGTTGGGAAACCGCTTGGAAAAGCTATATTTCTAAAGATATACTATAGCTATGGGTTTGAGTGTAGTTTTTTGTTTTGTTCTATAAGCTCCTGGTTATATTTAGATTTTAAAATGAAAATTGATCATAATAGCAACAACAATACAGAAAAAAAAAATGCTGTAAGTGCATAGAACATAAAAAAATAATAATAATTAGGCTGTCCCCAAAAATAATTGTTTTGTTTTAGCTGATTTTGTTTGAACAAAATATTTTAAGTGTTTTTTTTTTTTAGTGATGTGTTTAAATATTTTTATTTTGTTCTACAAGCTACTGCACTGCAAACTGGCGATCCTCAGCCCATCTTTGCTCCTAAAGGACTAGACTTTCTTGGATGTTGCTTTAGTACAATTCATAACCACTTGTTGACATATTTTGGTTCAAATTAAATCATTTAACCAGTTTATGAATTACAATTTTTTACAATTTATGAATTACAAATTTTTTACAATTTATGAATTACAATTTTTTTTCACAATTTATGAATTACAATTTTTTTTTACAATTTATGAATTACATTTTTTTTACAATTCATGAATTACAATTTTTTTTACAATTTATGAATTACAATTTTTTTTACAATTTATGAATTAATTTTTTTTACAATTTATGAATTACAATTTTTTTACAATTTATAAATTACTAATTTTTTTTACAATTTATGAATTACAAGTTTTAGAATTACTCTTGTCCCAACTTTTTTGGAGTGTGTTGCAGGTCTGAATGACACGAAATAATTTATAAATTAAATGAAGTTGAATAAATATTAAATATTTTGTGTTCATATTGTCTACAATGAAGTACAAGTCAAAGTAAATTTGGAAATCACTACTTTCCTTATTTTCTTTACCTTCTCCATACTGTCCCAATTTTTTCTGGTTTGGCGTTGTAAATTAAAAAAAAAAAAGTTTACAGTGTATATAAATATTTTAAAATAATTGTTTAAAACAAACCTTTGTATGTAGGAGAGTGAAAGTAGTAAGAAAAAAAGAGAGGAAAGTGGACTGGACAAGGACCTTGAGCTGGAGCTAGTAAACATGTTCTGCGGGCGATGTTGTTTAAAGTGCCTCTTTGTTTAATTCATTTATTAAATGTCTTGTTGTAAATGTCAGAGACAAGTTGCACATTCAAGAAACGCCATTAAAATCAATGAAGCAAAACTATGCTGAACGATTGACCCTAAATACAACATTCCCGTAATTAGCCTTGTGCTGTGCTTTAATTAAGAGCTGCTGGTTCTTAGAAGAGCTCAACTCTATGATGAAGGGGAGCAATTCTGTTTTGTTAGGATGCTGACCTGATGTGAAGTGTTTAATGCAAGACGCGGTGAGGGAATGAAGTGCATTTCATGCACTCGACACATTTGAGATTTGCCGCTTTTTCATTATTTTATTGCATGGCATTCAGTCTAATGTAAAGAAAACATCCAAGCATGCACTGTTAAGTGCTTCTTTTGTTGAACGTAATCAGTTTGTTCCTGTAGATTTCAATTACATTACATATTTGTGAAGGTGTTTTTTTTTCCCCCTAAATGCCAAAAATGTCATCTTTACACAAAACCAGATATTACAGATTCATTCATGTCTGACAGTTGTGTCATCAGGGATTTGTTCATACTTAATTTGCTTGTTTAAACAGAACATTTTGTATTAAAATGTTCATTTGTTAAATTTTCTTTCTTCATTCATTCATTTTCTTGTCAGTTTAGTCCCTTTATTAATCCGGGGTCGCCACAGCGGAATGAACCACTAACTTATCCAACAAGTTTTTTTACGCAATGGATGCCCTTCCAGCCGCAACCCATCTTTGGGAAACATCCACACACATTCACACACACTCGTAGACTACGGTCAATTTAGTCTACCCAATTCACCTGTACCGCATGTCTTTGGACTGTGGAGGAAACCGGAGCACCCGGTGGAAACCCAAGCGAACGCAGGGAGAACATGCAAACTCCACACAGAAACGCCAACTGAGCCAAGGCTCGAACCAGCTATTGTGCCACTCCGTCGCCCATTTTTCCTTTCGTTCTTTCTTTATTTATCTGGATGGCTTTAATGATGCTGTCATAAAAAGAGATTCCTCTGTAAATACCTAATATTTGTAATATATAAATGTAAATTGTATTTATATTGTTAAATGGTTCTTAATCTAAAGTATACAATAGATTATCCAAAAATGGGGCATCATGGTGGCGCTGTGGGTAGCATGAATGCCTCACAGCAAGAAGGTCGTTGGTTCGAGCTCTGGCTGGATCAGTTGGCATTTCGGTGTGGAGTTTGCATGTTCTCCCTGTGTTTCCTCTGGGTGCTCCGGTTTCTCCCATGGTCACATGTGGTATAGGCGAATTGAATAAGCTAAATTGGCCGTAATGTATGTGTGTGAATGAGTGTGTATGTGTGTGTCCCAGTGTTGGGTTGCGGCTGGAAAGGCTTCTGCTGCGTAAAACATATGCTGGGTAAGTTGATGATTCATTCCACTGTGGCGACCCCTGATTAATAAAGGGACTGAGCTGAAAAGAAAATAAATTATTTAACCATGTTATGGTTCATACGGTACATATCATGTTTTCAGGTGCGCCTTTATTTATGTTTCATAGTTTCAACTTAATCATTCATTCATTCATTCATTTTCTGCCACTTTTCCGGGGCTGGATTGCAGGGGCAGCAGTTTCAGGAGAGAACCCCAGACTTCCCTCTCCATAAAGACTTCCTCCATCCGAGAGACATAGTCCCTCCAGGGTGTCCTGAGTCTTCCCCAAGGCCTTCTCCTGGTCGGACATGCCTGGAACACCTCCTTAGGTAGGCCTCCAGGAGGCATCTGAAACAGATGCCCGAGCCACCTCAGCTGAATTCTCTGGATGTGGAGGAGCAGCGGCTTTACTCCGAGCTCCTGCGAAGGAAACTCATTTTGGCGGCTTGTATCTAAGATCTTGACCTTTCCGTCATTACCCAAAGCTCATGACCATAGGTGAGAGTAGGAATGTAGATTGAACAGTAAATTGAGAGCTTCGCCTTTCGGATCAGCTCCTTCTTTACCACAACGGACCAGTACATTGACCGTATTACTGCTGCAGCTCCTCCTGTCAAACTCACGTTCCATCCTGCCCTCACTCGTGAACAAATCCCCAAGATACTTGATCTCCTCCACCTGGGGTAAGAACTTCTCTCAAACCTTTCCCAAACCACTACCTGTATCTAATTCATTCAGTTAAAATGAGTTGACAATCTCTGATACATGAGATCAAACTGAACGCTTTTTCCCCAACCTAAACACATCCAGCAATCATGGAGGATTCCCAGCTTTAATAAACTGTGCTTAAGAAGCGAAGACGTCACCAACAGGTCTGGTAAGCATATGGCTTCCCCTAAGGATCTCCACATGACTAAATAGTCTGCGCTCCCCCTTCCAGCGCTGCCGTGACACCAATCATATGGCTGCTTGCCTTTTCAGATGTCTGCTGCATGGTGTCTTAAGGACTGCGGGATATTCAAGAACAGGATTCTGACAGTCTTATGAAACCTGGCACGCACAAGACCATTTTCATAT
This sequence comes from Danio rerio, assembly GCF_052040795.2. Lineage (NCBI taxonomy): Eukaryota > Metazoa > Chordata > Actinopteri > Cypriniformes > Danionidae > Danio > Danio rerio. Next base: position 5,045,192 of record NC_141021.1, on the reverse strand, counting down.
CTAACCTAGGGTTGTCAAAAGTATGTACTTCTGTACCAGTCTGTACTGAGATTTTGTAAGGTCCATTTTCAGCTAACATTTAGGCGCTGTTGGGGACATTCTGACATACTGTCGATTGGTAGTTGTGTTCTGCCAGTAGCTTTGTCCCATTTATTATCACAGGCCTTAAGGAATTTGCCAAAGTATATTTAGTGACACATCTTGACAACATTTTTTCTTTTATTTTGTTACTATTATGACCAATTTCCATTGAGGGGTACAGTGTGGTTCGCTACGGGTCACCTTTGTAAGGCTTGTGTCTCCACTGCCAAAGAATACCAATGGTGGGTGTGGTGTACAACAGAAAGTTGCAGTCAACATCATTCTCGCTCGAGGAAATGTCTACAGTAAAGCTGTAGGGGTCGTTCACATATCATATGAGAAGCACTTCCCACAAAACAGAGGCATAAATACTTCTGTATAAATGTTCATTACTAACCTATGAACATGGTTTGATTATAACTGCAGATCAATGACAGTGTAAAATAGCCTACTGTAACGTCTGCAGTTATATAAAATAAATTAATAAATGCAACGTTTATGAACACATACAGTCTCCAATGTGTTACCAATTACAGAACGACTACACACAGCAGACATTTAGTCCTTATTTGGGTTCAAAAACACACGCAACAACCGGGGCTCATTGTTTTTGTTTTCGCGGATCCACGAGAGGCCGCTGTGTGCGCTTTTTCGCGTCTCGGGCGCCTCTCGGGAGCACGCGCCGTTCGCGCCCGCGCCGTTCTCGCGCGAAGAGCCGCCAGATCGGCCGACTCGGCCGCCCTCCTCTTCCTCCTCATCCTCCTCCTTCCCTAAACCCGAGCGACGGTTCGCAAAAGCCGTCCAGAAAAAAAAAAAAAAAGCAAAAGCCCGCGGCCGGCTCCTCCTCCTCCTCCGGGGCCTCCGCTCCGCCGACGCAACGCTGTGAGCTAAGCGGACAAACTGGTTGCATCGGGAAAGCCCTCCACTCGGAGGCGAGCCTTCGGCCGGCGAGCGCGAAGAGGAGGGGCAGAGCGGCACCACACCGCCCCGCAGCGTTCGCTCGAAAAAAACTAAACGCAGCCTTGCGTACCTCGGGCCACATAAATCGCGGTCTCCAGAAACGTCCGCGGGGGTACGTTTCCAGAATGAGCTTGTTTTGGTAACCTCTGTTAGAGAGTAATTCTGTCCGAGTTCAAAATAGTCCAAAAAGTTATTTTTTTACGTTAAGTGGTAGCAAAAAATTTATTTGTGTTGAATTTAAACAAAAAAAAAAAGTTTAAATATTGATCAATTCACTTGTTGTGCATGTTTTTGGAATGTGCGAGGAAACCGGAGAACCCGGGGAAAACCCACATGAGCACGGGAAGAACATGCAAACTACGCACAGAAACGACCGCCAGCCTGTTTAAGTACTAGAATTGGTGACGTTCTTGCTGTGAGTCAACAGTGCTAACCACTGGACCACCATGCCACCCTATGAAGGAAAAGGTGAAGAGGTAGGGGTGGAAGGGGGGATTCTTCAAATCGAAGATGGCTGTAGTAAAAAACCCTGGCTCTTTATAGTGGGTTAGGAACGGCCTGATTGGTGGATCATACATGCTAATGCAGAACCAGCCATGTTCAATGATGATCACGTGATCCTCTCAAAATTAGTTTATGAATAAACTTTACATACTTCTCATTTGCTGTATATTTTATTGATTTGATGTTAATATATTACGTATTTCATACATGTACTAAAATCTTGACAATCCTGTACAAAATGTATTCATTTCTGTTTATTTGACGACTAGTGTACCCTGCTGAAAAATCCAGCTTAAATCAGCCTAGGCTTGTTGGCTGGTTTTAGCTGGTCGACCAGGCTGGTTTTAGAGGGGTTTTGGCCATTTCCAGGCTGGTTTCCAGCCATTTCCAACCTGGTCTTAGCTGGGAGATGACCAGCTAAAACCAGCTTGACCAGCCTAGCCAGGCTGGGAGCCCAGCCAAAACTAGCTATGTCTAGCTTAAACCAGGCTGGTCAAGCTGGTTTTAGCTGGATTCAGCTGGTCTGACTAGCTAAGACCAGGCTGGAAATGGCTGGAAACCAGTCTGGAAATGGCCAAAACCCTTCTAAAACCAGCCAGGTCGACCAGCTAAAATCAGACAACCAGCCTATGCTGATTTAAGCTGTTTTTTTCAGTAGGGTAATTTTGGCCTATTCTTAGACATTGATTAGATTTTCACTGACAGCCCAAATTTAGCTTTGTTTTAGCCAAGACTGCTATGTTTAGACGTCCATTAGACTCATCTTAGCAAAAATTGCTTGCTGGGGTATGTTCTGGGGGAAAATTGTGTTTCAATCCGGCTGCCATCACAAGTATATTTCAAACCTGTGGGAAGGACTGAGGTGAAAATAAGGACGTATGTCTTACAGTCTGTTGTTCTGCGTAGATGGTACGCGTAGAACCACTGGAGTTACTCAAAAAGAGTTTCTTTATGTGTTACTAGGCCATTTGCTCAAAGGCGCCTATTGATTTTTGCCTTACAAAAGAGTCATCGGTTCACAGTGGTTGCTACTCTCTCAAAAAAATCATGCTATTTGTATTTCGCCTGCCACTTTTGAGTCTCCCCTGATGGATTCAAGTCAATCGGGAGCGAGAGGCAGAGAAAGAGAGAGTGCGAAATATAAAAAAAAAAATGAAGCAAGAAAAGTGGAAAAATTGCAGTATATGCCTTTTTTCTCCTCTGATTAGATTTGCTTCTTATCTGTTTGGGAGCGATAACAGTTTTACCCAGGGCTTGCCAACTGCATCCCAATCCCGTTCCTTTAACCGGATGAGGAGCCGTGCCAAAGAGTCTTTGGTGGGCTGTCGCCGAAGATGCCGTTTCAGCCAAAAGAGTCGCTCGGGCTCCCAGTCGCCTCTGATGGGCATAAAGCCGCTACATGGCACTTGGGAAATAGCGCTTTGAAGGACACGGCTGTTGTCTTCGGGATGAAGGATTCACGCTCGCTCCTGCCAGCACCGAGTGGACAGCAAACAATAAGAGGTTTTAAAAGGACTCTTAAAGGATGGAGGCACTTGAGGTTAAGAGCTAATCAGGCAGGTTTAGGAGAATCAAACCCTCCGCCATATTAGGATTAGAGGATTGTCAATTGTAAGATTGCATTTCTGATCACACTGCAATGCTCGAGTACTAATTACGCCGTCTTTTTGTCTCCATTCCCGTAGGAGAGAAAATCGTAAACAGGATCTTGTGCATTTCTCAATGAGATTAAATGAAGAGCAAATATCGCTTAACTCTCCTGCTTCTCAGATTCGTCTCGTGAGATTAAAAGTCTAGTAATATAGTGTGGAACTGTTTCAGAATTAGGTCTCAAATCAAAGTCTGCAATAAGTGCATTGGTGCTTGCACATTTTCCACAGCTCTGAAAAAAAAAATTCCTATAGGGATTTAGTCTTTGTTAGACTGTTATAAGCCATGAACTAAACCAACACGCTATAAGGGCAATTACTGCAGTCACATTAACTATTGCAAATGACATAAACTCAGTCGGTGGCTGCATCTATACAATATGCACTGTAAAAAATATAAGCCAGTAAAAAAAATAAAGCATAATCCTTATTTCCTTTTGCTTTTTCTTTTTCACTCAACTTTTGAAAACATTAGCTGCACTGGCCTAAAATTATTTGTCAGTAACACAAAAAAAACATTTAGTTGAGCAGTGTTGGGCAAGCTACTTGAAAAAAATGCTATTAGCTACTCTACTTAAAATGTAGCTTAACTACACTAAAAGCTTCCCATTGTGTAATGTAGCAAGCTAAGCTAAAAGCTACTTGGCAAAAGTAACTTAGCTACATCTAAGCTATTTTTCCAATTTTCATTTTTAAATCGAAGTAACTTAAATCCAGAGGTGCGTAGTAACGAGTTACATTTACTTTGTTACATTTACGTGAGTAAAGTTATTGGGTAACGTGTACTTTTTTAGTACATTTAATTATGTGTACTTTTACTCTGTAAATTATTAGAGGAAAATCAGTACTCTTACTTCGCTACATTTGGTGGCGTTCCCATGTTACTGTCAAATAATGATAATAAAAAAAAAGATCCATATGACTTTTGAACTTTTAAGATTGTTACTTTTAATTGTGTAAAAATTTTCACAAGTACTTGTACTTTTACTTGAATATAGATTTTGGATACTTTACCCACCTCTGCTTAAATTCAAGTCAATCATATCTTAGTGATCAATAAAACTGCCAATAAAACATGAGGCATAATTGATATAATTGATATATATATATATATATATATATATATAGTTGAAGTCAGAATTATTAGACCTCTGTGTTTATTTTTTTCCACAAATTCTGTTTAACGGAGGGTAGGTTTGTTCAAAACATTTCTAAAAATATTAGTTTTAATAACTCATTTCTAATAACTGATTTATTTATCTTTGCTATCTTTGTATATACATTTGAAGTCAGAATTATTAGCCCCCTTTGATTTTTTTTCTTTTTTTAAATATTTCCCAAATTATGTTTTACAGAGGTGAGGTAGTGACGCAGTAGGTAGTGCTGTCGCCTCACAGCAACAAGGTTGCTGGTTCGAGCCTCGGCTCAGTTGGCGTTTCTGTGTGGAGTTTGCATGTTCTCACGACATTTGCGTGGGTTTCCTCCGAGTGCTCCGGTTTCCCCTACAGTCCAAAGACATGCGGTACAGGTGAATTGGGTAGGCTAAATTGTCCGTAGTGTATGAGTATGTGTGAATGAGTCTGTGTGGATGTTTCCCTGAGATGGGTTGCGGCTGGAAGGGCATCCACTGCATAAAAACGAGCTTGATAAGTTGGTGGTTCATTCCGCAGTGGCGACTCTGGATTAAGAGAGGGACTAAGCCGACAAGGAAATGAATGAATAAATGTTTAACAGAGCAAGGAAATTTTCACAGTATGTCTGATAATATTTTTTTCTTTTGGAGAAAGTCTTATTTGTTTTTCAAGTTTTCAATTTCAAACACCTTTTTAACGACAACATTATTAGCCCCTTTAAGCTAATAATTTAAACTGTAAGGCTAGGCAAGTTTATTTATATAGCCCATTTTGTACAGAATGGCTATCAAAGTGCTTTACAAAAACAAGAATAAAAGAGACAAGTGTAAGAAAATCAAAACTAATAAACAAAACAGATAAAAACACATTAAAATATGTTAAAACAGGTTATAAAAGAGTTCAAAAGAAAACAAAGACGTCTTAGTGTGATCTATCGGACGTAGCACAGTGCTCATTCAGTAAAGGCACAGCTAAACAGATGTGTTTTCAGTCTTGATTTGAATGTGCCTAATGTTGGAGCACATCTGATCATTTCTGGAAGCTGATTCCAGCAGCGGGGGGTGCAGTAGCTTAAGGCGGATTTACTCTGCTTTGACTGAACTCTTTGAATTACTAGTTTGTATGACCCTCATGATCTGTTGGGTTTGTATTCAGTGAGCATATATGTAATGTATTCAGGTCCTAGGCTATTTAGTGATTTATAGACGAGTAGTAAAACTTAAAATTCTATTTTTTAGAGTAACTGGGAGCCAGTGTAGAGACCTGAAGACAGGTGTGATGTGATCTGATTTTCTGGTACTGGTCAGATGGCAGCAGTGTTCCGGATGAGCTGCAACTGTCTGACTGTCTTTTCAGGAAGGCAAGTGAGGAGTCTATTTCAGTAATCCACTCTGCTGCTGATAAAAGCATGAACATGTTTCTCCAAGTCTTCACTGGAAACAAAGCATTTCAGCAATGTTTTTTAGATGATAGTATGCTGATTTAGTTACTGTTTTGACATGACTGTTGGAACACAGATCTGACTCACCAGATCTCACCAAGATTCTTGACCTTATTTTTTGTTGTTTGACCCCTAGAGCCAAGGTACGCGTTCACCTTGAGAACCTCATCTCTGTTCCCAAATGCAATGACTTCTGTCTTCACTTTATTTACCTGAAGAAGGTTTTAGCACATCCATTTGTTCATTTCGCCAATGCAATGGCAGAGGGTGTCAATGGGGCTGAAGTCATTAGGTAGTAAGGCTAAGCTGTGGTAGGAAATTTTATTCTTTCTTAACTGTATATGTCTTAGCGTAGGCTATGAGCAGTACAGAGACTCATTGCACATTTTCTGCATAAACTGCTCTTTTCTTTTTTTCTGCTTTCATACAAATGTCCCTCTTGACTCCCTAAAGTCATCTCTGACGTATAAATAAAAAAAAAAATCCTTCCAAAAAATCTCCTTACACCAATTATACTTCCGCCGTATGCTGATAACGGGTTCAAGATCAGTTCATGACAAGATTAATGCTCTATAATGAACAGCATCCAGTGAAACGCTCCTGACCGACTCAGGAATTACAATGATTCGAGGCATCTGACGAAATCCCTCCAGACCACAGAAGAAGTTTGCATTGTGTGCAGTCAGCAACTAGACTGAGATTTGCCAATCAGAGCGCGGTGCACGCGTCCCACAGGAAAGACACTGAGCTGATTTTGATGGAGTTGCAAGGTACTCCAGCTTGGCGGATCGCTCCTGTCATGCAGGTTTGGTGTTTATGGGTAATGTTCAATTTTAATGGCATCAAACAGACTCCCTCTGCTCAGGTTGAAGGACGGTTGAAGAAGAAATAAAAAGTTTTATTCTGAATGTAGTTTCAATGTAAAATGAGCAAAACCGCCATTGTTGAGTGTGGAATGTTAAAAGGGATAGTTCACTCAAAAAAGAAAATTAACTCAAATCATTATTCGCTCACCCTAAAATGGTTTTCAAATTAAAAAACTGCTTTTATCCTAGCCAAAATAAAACAAACATGAAGAAAAAATATTATCAGACATACTGTGAACATTTCCTTGCTCTGTTAAACATGATTTGGGAAATATTTAAAATGGGGAAAAAAATAAAATAAAAAGGGGGTTTAATAATTCTGACTTCAACCGTGTATATAAAATCAATTATGTTGTTGTGAAAAGTGTCATTAAAAATAAAATAAAACTAAAAACAATAAATAAAAGACTTATAAAACAATTGCAAATATATACATTTTAACTGATTATTTTAATACTACTACTACTACTAATAATAATAATAATAATAATGATAATAATAATAATAATAACAACAACAACAACAACAAATTCTAACCCACATTTATTTATTTATTTATTTATTTATTTATTTATTTATTTGTTTGTTTGTTTGTTTGTTTGTTTGTTTGTTTGTTTGTTTGTTTGTTTGGAAAGATAATCAATTATTCTATTTAAAAAATATCATGTTTTAAAAAAAAACAATTAATACTACTATTACTATTACTACTACTACTACTACTACTACTACTACTACTACTAATGATGATAATAATAATAATAATAATAATAATAGTTTATTAATAGGTAATTATTATTATTATTATGAAAAAGAGAAGAAATAAAAAAATAAATATATAATATACCAAAAATAAATAAATAACAGCTGTGTGTTATTCTGCAATATCAGCACTCATACAGCCTCTTTTCCCTACTCCGGCACCAAAGATTGATGTCAGAAGATCAATAAACTCACTACAGTTTGACAAATATTGCTGCTGTTGAACAACATAATGTACTTTTGAGGCAAGAATGTAGTTGTTTAGATTGCAACTGTGCATTTTATTTATAAGGATAGTGTTTTTTTTTTAAATATTAATAATTTTGATTCAGTGCGTAGGCGACCATTAGCGTGTCATTGAGCAAAGCAAAGAGAGTTGACGTTCCACTACAACAGGGGTCACCAATCTCGTTCCTGGAGGTCTGGTGCCCTGCAGGGTTGTATTTGATTAGGGTTGGAGCTAAAATCTGCAGGACACAGGACCTCCAGGAACAAGTTTGGTGATTCCTGCGCTACAAGATATCGACAGACACTGCATAATAAGTCCTTAGGTGAGAAAAGCTTAGCGTAATTTCATACTACAGCTGATCAAATCATTATTAATCAGGTAAGTGACATTCTAAGTCAATCTCTCCTATTTGTATGTTGTAGTGCTGTATTTATACCATAGTAATCTGGTTGTGTTTGCTTTGCTTTTTCTGGGTTAATTATTGTGAACAGAGAAGGGAACTCTCTGCGACTGATGGCATTTCATGCCGTTCAGCCTTTAAATCTTAAAATGTGGGCAAAATCAGCAGTTGGATATCACCATCAATTTAGATATTGCCTACAGAATCAATCAAATACTAGCTCTAACGTGACGTTGTGTTTTTAAGCAACACTATCTGCTGTTCTGATGTCAGCTGCAGAAGTGAATGAATGGCGGAAGAAAGTAGTTCCTATATATAAACAAATGGGGGGTATTATTAATGTATCCAGTCAACTGGGGAATATGGTAATAAGATTCATTCATTCATTCATTCATTCATTCACCATATCCGCCTACAGTGTTTAGTTGGCGAAGAGCTCAACTCTATGATGTTAGGTAGTGTGAGTGTGAAGGAAAGGAAGCAGTACTCATGCGAAAAGTTAAACTGCTCTGAACATCACTGCATGCACTTTTTTTCTGTTTTTAGATCAGCTGCGTGTTGCCATGGCAACCCGAGAGCTGTGTGCATATCCATTGACATTTGTGAAATTCAGAGGAGCCTTTTTGACTCATCCCTGAGAGCGCGTGTTAGAAACGAGACGAGACCTGCAGAAATGACCTTTGCCTCTTCATCAGATGGGTTTTAGGGCTCTTCTGCACAAAGATCCACTTTGAACACAATATTAAACGGGTCAGAAGGGGATAGACATAAATGCAGCAGTGAATAGTCTCTTGTGCACCTTGGAGGTAGTTTCTGGTGATGCTAATATCTGGTTAACTTACACTGGTTAGCTTTTTTCTAAACATAAACAAAATGTCCAAAACAGACATTATTTATTCACTATAACTGCATTTATTTGATAAAAAATATGCTAAATATGCTCAAAAAAAAAAAAAAAATGCTGGCATTTCACCTGCGGTGTTGCTATAAGTGTGTGAAAAGTGAGGGTTGCATTGACAATCCAACACAATGGGCAGCACATTGAACACAATTTATGTTTATGTTATTAGTGTTCAGAAACTAAGTAAATTACTCATAAAAGAATAAAGCTACATTAAAACCAAGCACACCATTGTTTTTTTTTTTTTTTTTTTTTGTGTGAAATTCCCAATAGGTTTGATGTGTCAAATGACCCTCTTCCTATTGAAAAAAACAAAAGTTAGATCCAAGATGGCCGACTTCAAAATGGCCACCATGGTCACCAAAAATAAAATAAAACAGTTATTAGAAATGAGTTGTTAAAACTAGCATGTTTAGAAATGTGTTGAAGAAATCTCCTCTCTGTTAAACAGAAATTGGGGAAAAAAAAAAATTAACGGGGGGGGGGGGGGGGGGGAATAATTCAGGGGGGCTAATAATTCTGAATTCAACTGTATATATAGTTTTAATTTAATATGTAATAAAATTTAAATAAAAAATATATATTTTTAATAAATTGCTGATAATAAATAATAATAGAAGGCACAACAAATGTATTATATAAATAAATCAATAAATCAATATTTATATAATACATTACATATATAATACATATATTTATTATAAATAAAGGTTTAAATGAGCATTTCATAAAACACATTTTTTAGGTGGGCCTACAAGAATAGTTTAGAGAAAGAAGTGGGCTGAAAGTGAAAAGGTTGAGAACCCCTGCGATAAAGAATCCTGAATCAGCATCAGTTTTACAGCCTTCTCAGAAAGAAAGACCACATATATGCCCTGCCATACCACAAGGAAATGTAACTATTTCACATTTGGTCAGTTTTGTGGCTAATTTGCACAAGTTCAGTCGTACGAAAATGTATCATTTAAAAGAAGAGGCGTGGCACCCACACCAAAACCCCAACTATCATTGGTGGATAAGCAAATCATACTAAATTGTGCGAATGAGATGAATATGAATTAGCAACTGAATCAAAACGTTGCGAGTTTCTGTAAGATCGTGTTGTCCTCACGCTCCAGCTTTATGTTTTATGTTGATCATATTGAAACAAAGAAAACAATCCGAAGTTGTTGTTTCAAGTTATATATACCATGATTTTACTGGTCCGGCCCGCTAGGGAATAGATTTTCCTCCATGTGGCTCCTGAGCTAAAATGAGTTTGACACCCCTGCTCCAGGCACATCCGAGATTTATTTTACATCTTGTAAAAATGGGCATGACAGGTCTCCTTTAAATGGGATCTAAACAATGAGAGGCTCTCCATGTGTACAGTGTTTGTTTTCGTTTTTTTTCACCAGCTAAACTGTTGAAGAACCTCACATGCTCCTCCAAATGAAACATTACTAACTATTCATCACAATAAAAGGCACTTCCTATGAATTGAGCACACCACAGGATTCCTAAAACGTGTGATTTACAACTGTGCGTTTCATCACTGAGCTTTTGCAGGACGGTTTATTAAAATAAATGTGTAAGGAAATGATTTCCCCCACAGGTTTGTACTTGACTTTGAAATATTACGCAGACTGTATTCCTCTGCCAGTTCACTCATTACAATTCTCTTTTAGTCGTCTCGGTTTTTTGCCTGGGAAAACAGCAGAGGTAGAGTTGGATATAGCTTAAGGTGAGTTTGTCTTTCATTTCCTAATGAGTGCGAGCGAGCGGACAGATGGCGGATTCCAGATTTCATTTTCTTTGCGTTAAAAGCGCCTCGTATGTCCTTGTACAAAGCCTTGAAACTTATGTACACAAACAATGTGTTAAAATCACTTCAGCAATTAATTAGCTGATGGCAAGTTTTGTTAACATCGACACAATCTATTGCTTGCTTTATTCCTGTGCTTTATGATTAATTATCAGACTTGAATTAAAATGAATTAGGCTTTACCGCTGCACCATATTGCATTAGCAAAAAGCTTAGCAGCCATGATTATGCAAGTATGCAAATATCATAATAATATAATATTAATTGAATCAATATAGATTAAAAACAGCGGTTCATTCCGCTGTGGAGACCCCTTGATTAATAAATTAAATAATAATAACAATAATAATAATAATAATAATAATAATAATAATAATAGTAACCCACTTTGTCTTTAAAAATAATACTAATATTACTACTACTACTAATAATAATAATACACATTAATTATATAATAATAATAATAATAATAATATAATAATAATAATAATAATAATAATAATAATACCAATTATAATAATTATCCACATTTCCATTAATAATAATAATAATAATAATAATAATAATAATAATAGTAACCCACTTTGTCTTTAAAAATAATACTAATATTACTACTACTAATAATAATACACATTGTCATTAATAATAATAATAATAATAATAATAATAATAATAATAATAATAATAATACCAATTATAATAATTATCCACATTTCCATTTATAATAATAATAATAATAATAATAATAATAATAATAATAATGATAATAATAATACCAATTATAATAATTATCCACATTTCCCTTTATAATAATAATAATAATAATAATAATAATAATAATCCACACTGTCAATAATAATAATAATAATGCTTCACACTGTCAATAATAATAATAATAATAATAATAATAATAACAATAATCCACACTGTCAATAATAATAAAAATACTACTACTACTACTACTACTACTACTACTAATAATAATAATAATAAAAATAATCCACATTGTCAATAATAATAATAATAATAATAATAATAATAATAATAATAATAATAATTCATTTATTCATTTATTTTCAGGGGTCGCCACAGCGGAATGAAACATCAACTTATTCAGCACATTTTTACTCAGCGGATGCCCTTTCAGCCGCAACCCATCTCTGGGAAAATAATTACAAAAATAATAACAATAATAATAATAATAATACAAATTGTCATTAATAATATCATTCATCCATTCATCTTTTTGGCTTAGTCCCTTTATTAATCTGGGGTCGCCACAGCGGAATGTAACGCCAACATATCAAGCATATGCCTGAAGCAGCGGATGCCCTTCCAGCTGCAACCCATCACTGGGGAACACCCATACACTCTCACTCACACACATAGACCACAGACATTTTTTTTTTGCCATTAATAATAATAATACACATTGCCATAAAATACCACTTTTACTTTACCGAATAATAATAATAGTAATAATAATAATAATAACAATAATAATAATAATAAAATAATAATAATAATAATAATCAGTATCATCGTCATTATCATAATACAATATAGAACTTTTATTTGTTCATTTTTTTGTACATTAATGAATATAATCACTTGTTAATTTAGTTAGTAATTGAAGCCAAGGCAATATTTATTTTTATTTTTTTCTGTTCATCGTTTAAATTTAAAACACCCACACAATTTCTTCATCAAAATACTATATTTGATCCAAATAATAATGCTGATTAACAATAAAAACACATTACTTACACTATGTCGCAGAATGTTTACAAATTAAGATATATATGAACAATTTAGTAATGGTCTGCGTCTTATTTGACCCTGACATATGAATGCAATAATCACGGCACATAAATGATGGCTTTGCACTTTAACCCCCACTTTGCTTTGAGTGATGGTGAAGATTACATGGGACGATGGGAAATAAAGTGGGAGGAGCTTGAAGCGTTCAGAGGTAACCTACATAATTACATGTCTCGCGATCCCACTGTGATTAATTATATCTGTTGGGGGCTGGAGGAGGGAGCTCTAATTTTGGACTAGGTGAGGGGCAAAAAAAAAAAAAAGACACAGTGAAAAGGAGGAGGAGGAGGAAGAAAGACGACCAAGACATTACACAAGCAACAACTTATCAAAATCAGGTTGACAGAATCGGGCTGTGGAGACAGTGGAGCCTCTGAATGCTGCAGGAATTTGATGCGGTTAAAAATATGTTTTCTTTACTGCTTTTTTATCCCTCGCTCAGCTGTTTCCCGTCATGGTGTTTTTTAAGCATCAAGGGGCGCGTGCAACAGGATCCGTTTGGACGAGGATCATTCGCCGTCGCTGCTGGAAAAGAGAGAGAGAGAGCGAGAGTTGACATATCTGTTAAAGTCACCGAGAGATCTGGACCAATGCGTTTAACACTCTGTTGTTTCTATAATATTATATTAACTTAGTTTATATTTCTAAATATCATATCGCTTTTAATTAAAATTTTGATGTATTATTATTATTATTATTATTATCACTGAGAGATCTGGACCAATGCGTTTAACACTTTGCTGTTTCTATAATATTATATTATATTTCTGCTGTTCAAACTGTTTTAATTCAGATTTTCTTTTTAACTTAGTTTATACTTCTAAATATCATATAGCTTTTAATTAAAATTTTGATGTATTATTATTATTATTATTATTATTATTATCATTGAGAGATCTGGACCAATGCGTTTTACACAATAGTGTTGCTACTTGTTAAAACTACTTACAGTGCATCCTGAAAGTGTTCATAGCCCTCACATTTGTTTATGTTACAGCCTTATTTCAAAATGTATTCAATAAATTTATTTCTTCAAAATTAAAGCCTTTGCTCAATACTTTGTTGATGCACCTTTGGCAGTAATTACAGCCTCAAGTCTCTTTGAATATGATGCCACAAGCTTGGCGCACCTGTCTTTGGGAATTTTTGCCCATTCCTCTTTGCAGTACCTCTCAAGCTCTTTGAGATTGGATAGGAAGCGACAGCCATTTTCAGATCTCTCCAGAGATGTTCAATAGGATTTAGGTCTGGGCTCTGGCTGGGCCACTCAAGAACATTCACCAAGTTGTTGTGAAGCCACTCCATTGATATTTTAGCGATGTGCTTTGGGTCATTGTCCTGCTGGAGGAAGAACCGTCACCCCAGTCTGAGGTCAAGAGCACTCTGAAGCAGGTTTTCATTCAGGATGTCTCTGTACATTGCTGCATTCATCTTTCCCTCTATCCTGACTAGCCTTCAGTTTCTGCTGTTGAAAAACATCCCCACAGCATGATGCTGCCACCACCATGCTTCACAGTTGGGATGGTTCTAGCCTGGTGATGAGCGCTGGCTGCTTTTCTCCAAACGTAACGCCTGGCATTCACTGCAAAGAGTTCAATTTTTCTCTCATCAGACCAGAGAGTTTTGTTTCTTATGGTCTGAGAGTCCTTCAGATGCCTTTTGGCAAACTTCAGGCAGGGAGTGGGTTCCGTCTGGCCACTCTACCAAACAGGCCTGATTGGTGGATTGCAGCACAGATGTTTGTCCTTCTGTAAGGTTCTCCTCTCTCCACAAAAAAACGCTGGAGCTCAGACTGAGTAATCATCAAGTTATTGATCACCTCCCTGACTAAGGCCCTTCTCCCCTGATCACTCAGCCTAGGTGGCCGGCCAGCTCTAGGAAGAGTCCTGCTGGTTCCAAACATCTTTCACTTATGGATGATGGAGGCCGCTGTGCTCATTGAAATTGTGCTCATTGTGAATTTTTTTTGTAACCTTTCTTTGTGCCTCGAGACAATCCTGTTTCGGAGGTCTACAGGCAATTCCTTTATGCTTGGTTTGTGCTTTGACATGCACTGTCAACCCTGGGCTTTTAAATAGACCAGGGGTTCCCAAACTTTTCAGCCCGCGACCCCCAAAATGACAATGCCAGTGACTCGTGACCCCCAATATTCTCTGAGGTGGTGGTTATAAATACAGAAACCTTGTATGCAATGATGCACACACACACACACACACCAATAGACCTAAGTCTATTCTTTGTGTTTTTTATGTATGTCAGTGCTGTAAATGGGCTAGAAAGTTTAACCTAGTGTTATAAAATCAATCTGCTGCATCTGACAGTATTGCTGTGTCTTTAGTATAATGTAATTACCAGAGAAGTCGCAATCCAATAGAACTATTAACTATAAGCTACTATAGTAATTATATAGTTTATAGTAACGATAAATGACTATTTTTTTCTCCTCAGTAGGTTATTGATAAAATACAGTGAGTCTTAAGGTTTAATAAAAATTAATTGATTTTTGAAAATCACCAGGCGACCCCCCTTCATTGTCCCGCGACCCCTCGTGGGGTCCCGACCCCCACTTTGAGAACCTCTGATATAGACAGATGTATGCCTTTTCAAATCATATCTAATCAACTTAATTGACCACTGGTGAACTCCAATGAAGCTGCTGAAACATCTCAAGAATGATCAGTGGAAACAGAATGTACCTGAGCTCAATTTAGAGCTACACGGCAAAGACTGTAAATACTGATGTACATCTGATTCTTCAGCTTTTTATATTTAATAAATGTGCAACAATTTCAAATAGTCTTTTTTCACATTGTCATTATGGGGGACTGTGTATATAATTTTAAGGAAATCAATTGATTTAATCCATTTTAGAATAAGGCTGTAACATAAACAAATGATGGAAAAAGTGAAGCGCTAAGAATACTTTCCAGATGCACTGTATTTTAAATGAGCTAAAATAACATAAGTCTTGGGATTTTTTGGATGCAACTTAAGCATTTTAAGTCCAATCCACTTATATTTGTTACGTTACTTAATTTTTTCGGGCCAACATGAATGAATTGTGTGGAACCCTGCATTTCATACAGCATATGAACGAATGCAGGACATTGTGTTTACTTCCGGGAGCAGATTGGGGATGATCGTGTGTGTTTGTGAGTCATGTGTGTTGAGGGATTACACATGCTTGTTGGAGGGATTACGAAATGTATCTGAACAGGAAGGAGGGGGGGGGGTACGTCCTCACTGAATGCCTTTTATCAGATATGAGCGGGATTTGTTTGAAATTGATGTTAAATGCCCAATGCTAGCTTTATTTATGCAGTTTGGTTACTAGGGTTGTCAAAATTAATTGTTTCATCGGTGCACAGCGACGTAGATGCGGACAATTTAGTATCGGTTCAGTAATAATCATAACCAGGGCGGGAGCAAACTGAACTGACCCTTTATGCAAACGACGATCGTGCCGCACTCAATCCAAAAATGAAAACGGAAGTGCCACAAAATGACCGTTGAATGATAGTGAGGACCGGGGTGGGGTGTCGTGGTTGCCAGCCTTTATGGACGTGCCTGCCCTAATCATAACCGGTTATTTTGTACTGACTTCATTTATCTTATATGTGTTATGTCGTCGTAACTTAATATAAAAATCAGGGAAGGGCTTTATTTTTTTGTATTGCTTTTAGAATTTTTTTGGTTGGTTTTATTGAAGGGGTGGGCAGGTCAATCAGTGCTTTTGAAAACATAATCGTTTGGGTTTAGGGAAGGAGGAGGATGGGTCAGTCAGTTAGTCAGTCAGTCAGTCAGTCAGTTGACAGCGGCCTCTGGTGGATTTACATGAGAACAGCAGGCGTGAATGGCACTCGCAAGATAAATTTCAGATCTGAATAAGCGTACACAGCGCCATTTACGAAAACAAAAAAAACGTAACCTCTGAGACATATTTGGTGCTCTCCAGACATGTATATAGAGGTACGTTTTCAGAATGGGCTGGGTTGAAAATAGCCTTTGTACTATATTAACATCATCAAATTATTAAAATATGCAGCAAATGAGAAATAAATGACAGGAAGAGAAATAAAAGCAGGCAATATCTGTAAAAAGTATAATAATTACAAAATTAAAGATTATTTAAAAATGGCAAATGTATTGATTAATCACTACTAATGGTGTACATTTATTTTGCAGCCAGTTTAGACCAGTCATTTCATCCTCTCTGAGTAGTAAAGGTTTTCTGAGTCATTTAGATTAAAGAATCTATTATTTACTTGTTCTTTCAGTGTCACGTCGCCTTTAACGAAAGAGTAATGCAAAAACGCACACAAGCTTTAGAAAGTGAAAGCAAAAGTTGAATCCTGGACATTTTAGGAAATTTAGAAACCAAACAAACAAACTTTTTAAGTCCCAAAAAGGTGCGTCTCTCTGGGTCTGCAAAGCAAGTGAGACTGTCTGTCTGTGCTGACAGGTCTCGCACACACAGAACCAAATGGCTAAATGAGAGAAGATTTTCCATTGCTTAATCGACCACAGGTGTTTGGTTATCTTGGGCGAATACAAAAATTGTAAAAGGATTTTAATAATAGTAAATAAAATGTGTCACTAAATATACTTGGGCACCATTAATATACCTGGGTGGCCCGCTATATATAGTCTATGTGTGGGATGCTCTGTATGTTATTGTTAGAGTTAATTGTGCTATAAAAATTATGTTAGGCTTAGCTTCCCTATAAAGATGTAAAAAAAAAAAAGCTGTACAATTGAGTGTGTGCCCGTGCATATGTGTGTGTGTGTGTTAGCATACAATAATTATGTTAGGGTTATGTTTAGGGTTCTCGTTAAGATAGCTGTGCATTGCAATTGTGTGTGTGTGTGTGTGTGTGTGTGTGTGTACAATTTCTTGTGTGTACTGTTTTTTTACTAATCTTGGCTTTTTCTGATTTGGAAAAACAGTGAAATTTTTATTTCCCTGAAAACTTGATGACTGGATTATTAAATCAGTGAATGAGTAAGTGGAGCCTAAAGAAAAGCATCTGTGAGTGCTTGTTGCAGGGTTGCAAGAGTTCAGCAAAGCTATTCAATAGTTTTGGGGTAATGCAGCCCTAATTGGAGCATCTAATTCAGTGAATCGTTAAGTAGAGACCAGATCATTTGAATCAGTAGGTTTTTAGGTGGTTCTTTTTAAAACAATAGTTGCTTGCCATAAAAGTCTGCAAATCTAAAGTTCCTCATCCTCCGATTCCATCAAAGGACATTGAAGGATCTTTATTAGGCCACCTTCATTTCTCCTCCTTGAGTCGGCCGGATTTGAAGGATGCATCAGATTTATCCTTCTCGTCCTTCATTCACTCATAATCCTCCGAACACATTGAAAGTCACAAAAAATAATTATCTGACAATTAAGCACTGCAGAGCTTTTCAATTATATTATAATGAAAGGCAATGAAATAAGTCAAGCTTTGAATGAAGCTTTGTGTCCATGTAGCAAAACTGCAGTGGACTGTTATTTTTATGATAATCATTTACATCTACAGGTAACATGGCGTACACATGTCATATGACTGTATTTTTTTTTCCAGAATGGTTTGGTATGTGGAACAAAGATAAGGAGATGTCTGTAAAGCGAATTAAAGGCAATAATAATAATAATAAATCAAAAATCAAATATAATCCTAAACCACATATGCAGCCCCTTCCAAATATAAAGTCTTTTACTTGCCAATAAAGATAGCTTAGAGCAAAATATAATAGCTACATATGAGTTAACCTAATAATATTTATAATGAGAAACGTTGAGACTCAGTTGCATAACACTGGATAATGAAAATGTCATATTGCTTAAGATTTGCACAAATTTGTAATGGAACTGTCCTTATTGAAGATAAAAAAAGACTCATGTTATTTAATTATGTTACAGAACAGAAATAACTATGGAAACAACTTTGAAAAAATACATATATATATATATATATATATATATATATATATATATATATATATATATATATATATATATATTTTTTTTTTTTTTTTTCTTTTTTTTTTACTTAAACATTTTGCTTTTAGATAGACAGACAGATAGATGGATGGATAAAAATATAAAAAATAAAGACAGATAGACCTATAGAAAGAAATATAGAAGAGATAGATAGATGGAAGGATGGATGGATGGATGGATGGATGGATGGATGGATGGATGGATGGTCGGGCAGTGGATGAAAAGATAATAATGATAGATATACATATATAAAGAAATATAGAAAGATAAAAAAAAGTCAGAAGTAGAATGATAGACAAAACAATGGATGGATGGATGGATGGATGAATGATAGATAGATGGATGTATAAACGAAATAATATTAATAAAGATAGAAAGACATGTTTAAATAAATAAAGAATGATAGAAAGATAAAAACAAATATAGAACTATAGAATGATAGACAATTTGTTGGATGGATGGATGGATGGATGGATGGATGGATGGATGGATGGATGGATGGACGGACGGAGGGACGGATAAAAAGATAATAATAAAGATAGAAAAAAAGATAGAATTAGAATGATAAATAAAACAAATAATATAGCAGAAATATAAAGAGATAAAAAGATAGAACTAGAATGATTGACAACTCTATAGATGGATGGATGGATGGATGGATGGATGGATGGATGGATGGATGGATGGATGGATGGATGGATGGATGGATGGATGGATGGAGGGATGGATACATAATAATAAAGATAGATAGACATGTATTAAGAAATATAGAATGATAGAAAGATAAAAAGAAAGATAAAACAATAGATTGATAGACAAAACAATAGAACAATGGATGGATGGTCGGACAAATGGATGGATGAAAAGTTAATAATAAAATAAATTAAATAATAATAAAATAAAGATTGATAGACATATATAAAGAAATATTAAAAAATAAAAGAAAGAAAGAACTAGAATGATAGACAAAACGATGGATGGATGGATGGATGGACGGATGGATGGATGAATGGATGAATGGATGGATGGATGGATGGATGGATGGATGGATGGACGGATGGATGGATGGGAGGATGGATGGATGGGTAGAGCAATAAAATGATAGATATATAGACAGACAGACAGACAGACAGACAGACAGACAGACAGACAGACAGACAGACAGACAGACAGACAGACAGACAGACAGACAGATAGATAGATAGATAGATAGATAGATAGATAGATAGATAGATAGATAGATAGATAGATAGATAGATAGATAGATAGATAGATAGATAGATAGATAGAACACTTTTAAACGTCAAGTGTACAAGCTTATTATATGTAATAAATACAAAATCATGATGCAGGAATCTTCTGCATGTGTGGAGAATATATGTATTAGTAGTTGCTCAGATTATTCCACATTGGATTGTGAATTGGTGTTCCCATCGTAAGAATTATTGAGAAAAGTAACGCACATTCAGAATGTATCTTGCTTCTAGGATGATGTTCAAAGCTTGAAAAATGATTGATCTCAATCTGCAAGTCAACTCGCTTTGTGAGCTAAAACTAATGAACAGCATTTCTCCATTGCTGCAGCAGCTCATCCTGCATGAACTAGCCTTGACCACATATTCATGCTGGTCTAAACAGATCCTTTTTTTTTTTTTTTTACCAGGGAAGTCATCTTAAAAGGAGAACACATTCCTCTCCGAATCATCACTAGTGCATTCAATCAGGACACGGATGGCAGCGAGCCTTTGGGTGAGGGCTTTAATCTCTGGTCTGACAGCGCTGAGAACAGCAGAGCTAGTTTGTTTGGTTGTATTAGCGCTGGAAGAGAACTTGGGCCGTGTGAATGGCCGGCGCTCAGAGGTAGTGAGCCAGGCCTGGTAATAGGATTACACGAGTGAGTGGTTTCCTTGCACCTTCATCATTTAAGGCTAACAGTCCACATGATGGAAAGCAATTAAAGCTAACACTTTGACAAGAGCAGATTGGTCGACATTGACACCACATCAGAGAAGGAGGGCGGCAGCTTTACAAAGACACCAGACACTAGCTGAAGTGTTGTGTGTGTGTGTGTGTTAATCTGGTGTAACCAGCGCAAATGCTAAGGAAATTACAATACATCAAATGGCCTTTTTATATACACTCACCGGCCACTTTATTAGGTACACCTGTCCAACATCTTGTTAATGCAAAATTCTAATCAGCCAATCACATAGATGGAAATAGATGCATTTTGGCATGTAGACATGGTCAAGACTTGGTTGCACTATTTGGAAGCCCGGAGTAAATTTCCTCGGAGGCCGGGTTCAGAATAGCCCTGGCCTAGAACCTCATGGATAGGGACAGATTTTCATCTGTTAGGAGGTAAGTAACGTTTGGCAGTCTTTCTGAACACGTTCGATATTTCGCGATAATGACGCAGCTGCCTGTCTTTTCTGCCTTTCTTGCACTTTTTGATCCACAGAGTTACTCAGGATGGATGTCGCATCAAAGATTCACGTGTCACGTTGCTCGCATCACATTATTGTGGCTTTGAGACTCTATGGGATTCAAATTACTGGCCAGAGTTATTTAAAATCACACTTTTTAATTACATATATATATATATATATATATATATATATATATATATATATATATATATATATATATATTAGGGATGTAACGGTATTGTAAATACCGTCATACCGCAATATTAATTTTTTTCGATATTACCGAAGTCGCATGACTCGGTAAAACTATAGGTCTTCTGAGAAAATTTGCTCAGGCGAATGAAGCGAACGGGAGGTAGCTTAAACTACATTTCCCATCAGCCCAGGCGTGGCCATAATCCTTTGCGGTCTGTTGTCGCTACAGATCCAGTAATGCGGAAATGGGGTGTGCTGCTAGTAGCGGAGATGAAAAAAAGATGGAAATGATCGAACCTAAAGCGGGTGTTGTCGCCGCGCGCGTACTGAATAGCAGTGTTGTCGCGCGCGTTCTGATCAGCTGTGTTGTTGCGCGCGTATTGTAAAGCGCCGAGGGGGGGGTTGAGCGCGCATACTCAAGAGCAGTGTTGTCTACTGAAGGGCTGGACGGAGGTTGTGTCGCGTCGCGGGGGCACTTTTGATCGTTTTGGAAGGGCACTTTCTATCCAAGACTAAAAAGGGCATGTGCACTGCACAGGTTGAGCCCTATGTGTGCACGTGTCTGCAAGTTGGGGAATACGACTAATAGCAGTCATGGGGACTGCAGAAACACAGCACACTGTTCAGATTGATGCAGACATTGACTTGTACCGCAAAGAGACCTCTATCTCACTCATGGTTTGTCTTCTTAAGTGGGGGAAAGACAATGCACAACGTTACCCACTGCTGTCAACCTGGGCCAAGTCATATCTCTGTCCCAGAATCCTCAGTCCCAAATGAGAGGGTTTTTTTCTGTTGCAGGGGACATTGTAAATGCCCAGAGAGACCAGCTTTTACCAGATTATAGTTATATGATAATTTTCCTTTAAACCCATCTCTATCTAAGTAAGTGAGTGAGTGATTAAATGTTGAATGTGATGAGTTTTCAACAATACTAAATTGAAACTTTATTTTTTTTTACATGGTTTAATAATTTTTTGTTATTAAAATTGAAGTTCCTGTTTCAAAGCTTACAGATAGATGGCTAATTTGTATGTCATTGACACTTTTGGCACTTTTTTGGAGTATTTTCAAAAGTTTTGTTTTTCCTGTAAATGATTCAATAAATACCGTACCGTGACATTCATACCGAGGTATTACCGTACCGTGAAATTCTGATACCGTTACATCCCTATATATATATATATATATATATATATATATATATATATATATATATATATATATATATATATATATATATATATATACACACACACACACACACACACACACATAAATAATTTTATATACACACACACACACACACATAGATATATATATATATATATATATATATATATATATATATATATATATATATATATATATATATATATATATATATATATATATATAATTACTTTGTTTAGAAGTAAACTATATAATAATATTCTCCAATAGCTCAAAGTCTATAACACCATTGATTGTAAACAAAATACAGATCAATGCTGATTACACAATTGGCCCAAAATACATTATTTTGGCTGCCTCCCTTATGCTGATGCTTGGAGTCTATAAAAGCACCATGAGAATGGGATAAATGATACGTTTATTGAACACTGGGCTTTTAAATCAATATATTTCTTGGCCCGGTACAAGTATAAGCTGATTGGACAGGACCTAAAATGGACACAAATTGCCAGTAAGTGAAACAGTGAAAAACATGACTTTAGGCTTCAGTTTGACAAGAAATGAAGTGCCAACAAACAGTGATTTAGAAGTCTATAAAATATCATTATCACACTGCAGAAGTTGTCCAGTATTAAAACAGTGCAGGAAATAGTAATAGTAGAAGTCGCGGTTGTGGCTGTAGTAGATGCAGTAGTAGTTGTAATATTAGTAACTTTCTGTAGTAGTAGTTGGTGTAGTACTTGTGATTTATTATTATTGTCAGTTAGTATTATGCATAATAATTATTAGTCATTATTACTATTATACATTACTAATCATTGTTGTTACTCCTTACCAATGACTGGTTTCTTTCTATCTGTTTTATTTATATCTGTGATGCTTGCTTCATTTATTGACTGTTATTGTCCCTTATGTATTTACTTTGACCTGTCTACCAAGTTACCTTTAAATGCAAACACACACACACACACACACACACACACACACACACACCCACCTACCAGGGGTCCGTTCTTCGAACGTGGATTACTCATTTAGCTGGATTTGGCTATAGACGATTTGACACGATCCAGGATCGTTTCGTTCTTCAAATCTGATCAGAGAGTTGTTGTCATAGCAACAGTTCTGGTAGCTCAAACCTGGTCAGAAGCAGGTTTAATTCAGATAAACAGGATTAGATCGGCTCAGTTCAAGCAAAGATAATACAGAAAGTATGAACCGAATTCTGATATTTTCTTACAGTAGTAGTTATATACACTTGAAAAAATACATTTTTTAAAACTATATAAAGTTATAGTTATTAATAAAATAAATAAATTTGTATATTAATAAAACTTATGCAATCTGCACCACCGAAATGAAAGTACAAAGACTGCCACCTGATGGTGCAAAGAGAAAACTTATTGATATGTACTTTTTAGATCGCTTTAGTACAATTTGTGTATGATAATAGACATGCGCAATATGTGACTTTTTAAAAGTAATAATACATTTATGCAGTCATAAACATGTTTTGACAGTTAATATGACGGTGAGTTGATGCTTCATAAAAGTTGCAGACACCTTTACCAATATCAAAATGCTTTTGTAAACATCCAGTTATTCTTTACACCGATTAAAAAAAAACAACTACTATAATACTACTATATGTACTATAATAAGGAAAATCCGCTTTAACTGTAAAACGAAAGATCAGTTCATCCAGACATTTTAATCCAATTCACAAACTTGTTTGAAGAACCAAATTAGCCAGAGATCAGTTATCAAGATTAAGGGCCCTATCATACACCCGGCGCAGTGTGGCGCAAGACGCGGCGCAATGGTCTTTTGGTAGTTTCAGCTTGGCGCAAGAGTGGTTTTGAGGCGTTGCGCTACGCTGTTTAAATAGCAAATGCATTAGCGCTCATTTGTGCGCCCATAGGCGTTCTGCTCTAAAAAGGGAGGCGTTCTGAGGCGGACCGCTGGCGCGTTGCTATTTTGAGAAACTATAATAGATTTTTCATTAGACCAAAACTAACCCGGTCTAAACTCCGGCGCAGAGTTGCGCCTCGCTTACACTCTGCTTAATACACACAAGAGAGCAATAGGCAAATATCTTTACATATGAAAAAATTTAATATTAAGGATATATATAGGATATAATAAGAATAGATATAGTGTATAAATATAAAGGATTAAAATATTACAAAACATATTATTTTCTAGCCCACATAAATATGAAAAATCACTGCTTTTATGTCTTCTTCATCTCGGGAGGCTTTTTCAGTTCATTCATAGCAATTTGCTTTTGCATAATGTTATTATTATTAGCAGTATTATTTATTATATCCATATTTATATTTGTTCTATTAAAAACAAGCTTAGATTTGTCCACCTGCCAGGTTTTAGACCATATGGGGCACAGCATGTGTTTAAGGATATAACTCAGGTTTTTGAGTTATTTTTTTGAGCATTTTGCTATTATTATTCATTTATTCGTTTTCTGGAAATTAGATCTGAATTTAGAAATAGTTTTGAAATGAATATTTGCGCTTAACAAACAAAAGTATTTATTTATAGACTAATTGATGTCTGTGCGTAAAGGTTTCCCTATCCAAGAGCGAAAGTGAAAGTAGTTCCATTATCTCTCATTCTCACGCAGTAGATGCTCTGTTTAACAGTTTTCTGTTAAAAAACTGTTAACTGTTAATTGTTTGCATGTGAAATGCTCATTTTTTCCACTTAGACTTACTTTACATCTGTAAATAGTGAATGCGCTCTTGGCGCGACTCTGGCTCTTAAAGGGAATGGGAGATGAGACTCTAATTTGTTTATTCTCAAATCACACCTATAACTCATTAAGAAAATAAACTCAACCCTTTTAGACCATGCGCCACGGCATGAACGCGTCCTGACGCGTCCTGACACGCCCTGAAAGCGTTTGCGCCCTTCGTTTTGCGCTCTGCGCATGGACCGTCAAAAGAGAGCCCTAAAAGATCCAGGATCTGCCAAATCATCTTAGATCATTTAAGCGAGCTACGAAGAACAGACCCCAGTACCTGACTATATTGCTGTTGTTTTTTTTTTTTTTTTTGTTGGTGTTTCTTTGTATTTGTATGATGCCAATTTATGTACTGTTTTCCATATTCTAATAAAAAAAAAAAAACAGTGCATTATGCAAGATATAGTCCTATACAGTAATGGCATTTAAAAATGTGGCAAATACCATGTATATTCAATACTTTTCCTATATTTCTATGTAATTATAATAATGCATTTCTAATGCTATCTACACATATTTCTGGCATGCTTCCTCTTGCTACCTCGAAAAAAACAATACAGGAAGCAAAAGTTTGTCAACTTAAGTTTACTTTTCGCCGTTTTATTTTTCCCCATCATCTGTAAAGCACCATCTTTCAGTGGTCCTGAATATAAAAAGAAAAAAAAGCATGGAGGATGATTTTGGGATGCTTCTACCATCGGCAGATTCTCCACCCAGATGCCAATTTCCTCTCCGCTGTGACATGAATGATTACTGCCGACTGCCAACAGTATCTTGGAGCGCATTTTTAAGTTGCTGTTCATCAGAAACTCATATAACAGTGAAGTTTCTCCAAGTTTTTCCCATTTCAGCAGCCGATACGCCAGTCATCTCAGCAGCTTTCTGTGGTTGATGATCTCTTCTGCAGGGCCGTTTTATCAGTCTCAGATCTCAGCTTCTGCTCTTTATTTAGTTCGGTGGTTTATCTTTCATTCGATTAGTTTATTCGCTCTATTTTTATTCAATTTTTTCACTGTGCGGTAGGTTTGAATATCAGTCAAGTGTCATGTTTGTTTTAGGATTAATCGTTGTAAGGATTTGCTTCAGTCGAGACGAAGAAGAAGGCCACGGTTTTATTTATAGTTATATCAACGTGTAAGGATATACTCAATATTTAAAAGATCCAAATATGATATATTGCAGTGTAATAGTGCACTAAATATACATTTTTTACAACCTGCCAATTTTTTTTCTTCTTTTTTCTTCTCATATATAATTACCCTATAACCTTGCCTTAACTAAACTAAAATAAAACTAATTAAAATGAATTCAATAAATTCACGGTGGCCAGTGGGTAGCACAATCGCCTCACTGCAAGAACATCGCTGGTTTGAGCCCCCGACTAGGTCAGTTGGAATTTCTGTGTGGAGTTTGCTAGTTCTCCCCACGTTTGCATGGGTTTCCTCTGATTGATCCGGTTTCCCCCACAGTCCAAAGACATGTGGTATCAGCTTATTAAGTGGTGACGTGTTGGTGACGTATGCAATACTGTTTCCGGGTCCAAGCTGCCACTCATTTGAGTTGAGAAATCCTTCATTTATGATTACTTTTTATTCATATCACACATTAAAGTTAATTTTATATTAAGTCATAGCGTACACAACAATCTCTGGGCTTGCTGCATCACAAATACCAAAATTTTAACAATTTATAAAAAATAAATCACTTTCTGGCCATCGTATATTAGGCATGAACATATATATATATATATTGTGAACATGATATTCGAAAGTATTAAATCGCTTTAAAAACGTTTATTATTACCATTTCATGCAACCCGGGCTCATTGTGGAAACATAGCCCCGCGGACGTTTCTGCGGACCGCGATTTACGTCCCGGGAGGTACGTATTCGAGCGGTTTTTGTTTTCGCAGATCCACGAGAGTCCGCTGTGCGCGCTTTTTCGCGTCTCGGGCGCCTCTCTTCCTCCTCCTCCTCCTTCCCTAAACCCGAGCAACGGTTCGCAAAAGCCGTCCAGAAAAAAAAAAAAAGCAAAAGCCCTCGTCTTCAATTTCGACTGCGTTTTCGGATCCCGCCGCGTTCTCGCCCTTATTTTTCGGATTCCGTTTTTCGTCTTACCTGATTTCCGGAACCGCTGTTCCCCGGACTCGATCCCGTTCGTCGTCCCCGCGGCCGGCTCCTCCTCCTCCGGGGCCTACGCAACGCTGTGAGCTAAGCGGACAAACTGGTTGCATCGGGAAAGCCCTCCACTCTGAGGCGGCCGGCGAGCGCGAAGAGGAGGGGCGGAGCGGCGCCACACTGCCCCGCGGCGTTCGCTCTAAAAAAACTAAACGCGGCCTTACGTACCTCCGGCCACGTAAATCGCGGTCTCCAGAAACGCCCGCGGGGGTACGTTTCCAGAATGAGCTTGGGTTGATTTCATGAGTCTCCCCATTCAGTTGAATAGAACGGCTGGACCCGGAAGCCACTTCGCGTGATGTCACACTTAACAAGCGGATAGGTAAATTGAATAAGCTAAATTGGCCTTAGTGAAGTTGTTTTAGTTCAGATTTTAGGACAGTTTAGGAATTGAAACATACCATTTTTAATCTCTGTGTAATCTCAAATTTACTCCTCTCTATTGCTCTGTTAACTTGTCTCGTCTCTGCTCTGCGTCTTTCTGACAACAAGCTGGAATGGGCGGAGTTTTTTTTTCCTTAACCTAAACTTGTATACATACATTTATTTTGTTTATTATATTACTAAAGACGTGTACATGTGTAAATAATTTGATTATACTGCTCTAAATAATATTATAAACTAATATTCGATTAACGAGTTATCGGTTAGCAAAATTAATTGAAATGAGCATCCCTAGTTACAATCAACACTGGCATACACATAAAAGAAACAGAACATGACATGTGCCGCCTTTTTAAATGCAATTATAGGACGTCGTGCTTCCAGCGCAGCGGTATGAAGCTGTCTCTTTTTTGCGCTACCAGATGACCGCTTACCTTCATATGGACGGCTTTTCTGCTGTTACCAGTTTGTCTAGTGGCTTGCAAGGTACGTTGGCGGATTTGAAACGCAGAGAGGAGTTGACCATGGCGACGGGGTTTGAGTCTGGTGAAGAACAGTTGCAGAAAGCGAGTAAGACAAAAACAAATGCAAAAATAAATAAAACAAACAAGTAAAATACAGAGTGAGAATGTGGTAAAATACGAAAAACTGGTAAAATCAGGTGTCTAAGAAGGCTTTTCTATTTCTGGATTGCTTTCGAAGACACTGTCGGGTGGGTTTATTGAATTGGGGAGGATGGGTAGTTTGGTCTGCCGGTCAGTCAACAGCTGCCTCTGGTGGATTTATGTGAGAACAGCAGGTGCGAATGGCACTCAAAAGCATTTACAGCGGCCTCTGGAGGATTCGTAAAAACAAAAACTACAAAAAAATAAAATAAAAACATAGCTCTTAGGTCAAATTTGGCACTCTCCAGAATTGTATATAGGGGTACATTTTCAGAATGAGCCTGGGTTGGTAAATAGGCAAGTCATTGTATAACGACAGTTAGTTATTTTATACAAATAAAATATCATAATTAGGAGGGCTAGTAACATTGACCCTTAAAATGTTTTTTTTTTTAATTAAAAACTATTTTTATTCAAGCAAAAATAAAACAAATAAGTCTTTATCCAGAAGAAAAACTATTATAGGAAATACTGTGAAAAATTCCTGAATCTGTAAAAATGTGAATGGTTTTGATTTTAACTTTAAGTGCTACGTTAAAGCCGCGATGCTCTCTACCAGAATGCATTTGCAGAGAGAAGCACACACTAGAACTAGAATGACTGGCAGCCGATGTCGGGGAAAAAAAGCACACACACACACACACACACACACACACACACACACACACACACACACACACACACACACACACACACACACACACACACACCTTACATGACTTCAGTCTCATCAGAGCAGCATACAAAAGAGGTGCTGGCGTCCCAATTCGAGGAGCTCCCAAAGGAGGAAATACTTCTTTTTTGCTCTCTCTATCTCTCTCTCCTTTCCATCATTATCCCAAATAAATCTGAAGTGGGCCGCCTGGCAGTCTCTGCACACGTGTGTTCACAGTGGCAAGCTTCTGGCTACAATGACTGTACAAACTCCTGGCCTTCATTAGCATTGGAAATACTGCCGATACCATCACCAATTCCCAGAATTCACGAACACCTTTTTTTTTTTCTGCTTCTTCCCCCACGGACTTGGCATAGCTGTCACTCCATTTTATTAGTGGTGCTTTCTAAGGCAAGCTTTACGATTACTGTTGCACATGCTTTGGGGAACGGATTTCAACATTATCTGTCGGAGTGAAGTGCATTAATATTAATATGGTTTACTGCATATTTTGGAGAATCCACCAGTGGTATATATCATGTTGCTTAACCATATATACATATATTTTTTTTAATGTTTTGGAATGTGTTTTTGAGATCTTTGGATAGTGATGCAACATTTCAATGCGTTTGTTGATGTTAAGTTTGAAGTAAATGTGCCGTGGCTGTATTCTAATCCATTGACGTCCATGAAGATGGAAATATTAGCATGTACCTATTTATTACTACCTTATTTTATCTGTTTACCAGTGTATTATTGTAGTTTTATTGTTAGTTTAAACTGTAGTAAATGTGATTACGTTTGATTTACGATTCATATTTTACTTTTATTTTCTATTTAATTTCCCCCATTTATGTTACTTATAATAATTATTGAATTTATGTATTTATAGGTATTGTATTTATGCATATTACTATTACTATTATTATTATTATTATTATTATTATTAGTAGTAGTAGTAGTAGTAGTACACTGTAGTAGTAGTATTCATTTATTTGTATATTAATTATTATTATTATTATTAGGAGTAGTAGTACTAGTTGTAGTTGTAGTAGTATGTATTTATTCATTTGCTTATTATTAATATTATTATTATTATTATCAGGAGTATTATATAATTATAATAATAATAGTTATTATTATTATTATTATTATTATTATTATTATATTATTATTATTATTATTATTATTATTATTATTATTATTATTATTGTTGTTGTTGTTGTTGTTGTTGTTGTTGTTGTTGTCATCATCATCATCATCATCATTATTATTATCATTATTTATATAATTACTACTATTATTATTATTATTATTGTTATTATTATTATTGTTATTACTATTATTATTATTAGTAGTAGTAGTAGTAGTAGTAGTAGTAGTAGTAGTAGTAGTAGTATTGTTGTTGTTGTCGTTGTTGTTGTCGTTGTTGGTATTTTTTCGTGCAGTGCTCAGCATTTATTCACCCCTAACAAATCTCTCTTTTAAATGTATATTTTTAATAAGAAGCTCTACAATATTATATTTGTGCATATACATTAGATTAGTCAGTACTGAAGCCAAATCTGGAGCTTATCTAACAAAAACAACTCATGATAACTGTCTAAAAACTAGCACAGCCAAATGTATATGTGACAGAAAAACCTTAATTACAAATTTAAACGGAAAAATCAAGAGAAGCAAAAACATTGAAAAAACATTGTTATTATTTATTTTTTATTTTATTTTTTGTGATATTTTGCTTGAATTTAATTGTATCATCTTTCAATTTCTAAGTGTGTTTGGTGACTAAAATATTAGCTCAATAAAAATATCTGTTTAATATATCTGTTTTATTTAAATGCACCAAAATACATTGCCTATAATCACTGAGGAATGTACACAAATATTCCTTTTTTTAAAAAGGGTTAAACTTAATTATGCTGAGTACTTATTTACAAATGTATTTAATTAGGTAATTGCTTATTTGTTTTATTGTACTGTTCATTTAGTAGTTTTATCATTATTTTTTATGGTTTTTAATTGTTCCAATTGAACTATTTTACTGCAGGCCAGATATATCTTCTTGGACGATTGCTAAATTGGTTCCAAAGCAGTCATCAGTAGTGTCAGCAGGCAGTGACCAGGTTTGGCAAGCTGGGATCATTGAAAACAGTTTTCTGCCAAACCTGTTTCCATGATTAATTCCCAAGTATGAGCTGCTGATATATGCAGTTTAACCCATATTTCATCAAAATAAGAATTAATCAGCTGCTTTCACATTTTTTACCTGCTTAGTGCTTTGGTTTGTGAATTATACCTTGAATTGTACAACTTGTTGAGATGAAATGGTGGTCTTCGTTTTTTACTAAGCTGATCATATTATTTACTTTGTAGATTATCAAATGATATTAATCAACTAATTAGGGTAAATAATATCAGAGATTTGCATTGGTGTGCATAGATAGTAAGTATTGTGTATTTATGAAGTGCATTCATCATATATGGCCATACACCCAAAGCGTTTCACAATCATGAGAGGGGTTTCTCCGCACCACCACCAGTGTGCAGCATCCACTTGGACAATGGCGCCAGTGCGCTCACCACACACCAGCTATAGATCTCCCAAACCTGACAGGTGGACAAATCTGAACTTGTTTTTATTAAAACTAATATAAATATCCATAAAATAAATTAATAATAATAATAAAATGAATCATAACATTATACAAATGCATTAATTTTGACCAGCACACCCATGAGTCCACAAAATGGCGCTAATTTGTTTTTGCTATTTAAACAACGTGGTGCAGGCCCAATGTGTCCCATGTGATCCCTTCCAAAAAAAGTAAATAAATAAATAAACTTCCTTTTATCAATAAAGCAACCTTTGGTCCATTTCTCTGTTCACACAAGATGCTAAAACTAAACTTTGGTCACTGCAGAGGCTTTTAGTCCAAATTATTTTAAACATTGTATATCAAGGTGCAGGTCATTGATGTTTTTAACTAAACTGTAGAGCAAAAGCAGAATCAATTGCCCAATGAGACTCTCCACATTATCCCCTCCTCCTCTGCATTTGTCTTTCATGGATGGTCAGCCTTTTAGGTGAACTTGAATGAGTTTGGCTGCCATTTAAATAGAGTTTGTCAGATAATTAAGGCCATTGCCTACAGTTGCCATATTAACCTCATTTTTGGTTTTATTGGTCCATATCTTAGCAAGGCTGAAGACTGGGTTTATATTGATCAGCGCTCGGCCTGTAGTGTGTCAGTGTTTGAGTGGAGACTTTAGAGAGATGGAGAACTGAAGAAGAAGACTGTGTGTGGTCAATTTATGGCAGCAGAGTCTTGGAGAACATGCTGGACCACTGCTGTCTGCTGTTTCATTATCGGGGCTCCGTAGAGGAGAACTTCAGAGTGATGGGAGATGAATCCTTAATGGAGTTTTGCTTGGTTGCGTAAAAGCAGCTCAATGTAATAGTCAGGTGAGGCATTCGAGGAATCTACACTCTCTGACCTTTAAAGTTTCATGCAACTCTTGTATAATGGTTGTAGTTCATACAAAAATAGATCACACAATAATGTAATTCATCTTAATCTTAATGATTTAGTTTTTTTTTTCTCTGTTTGATTGAGAAAATGATACCAAAAATATGTCTATGTGACTCCAAAACTGACTAGAATAAAATATCAAATCAGCTACAAGATCATTTTAGTTTGTAGTGCATAGTATTATACCGTTTTAGATTGTTGCCAACATTTTTTTTTTTTTAAATGGGCATTATTCATTCATTTTCTTGTCGGCCTAGTCCCTTTATTATTCCAGGGTCGCCACAGCGGAATGAACCGCCAACTTATCCAGCAAGTTTTTATGCAGCGGATGCCCTTCCAGCTGCAACCCATCTCTGGGAAACATCCACACACACACTCATACACTACGGACAATTTAGCCTACCCAATTCACCTGTACCGCATGTCTTTGGACTGTGGGGGAAACCGGAGCACCCGGAGGAAACCCACGTGAAGGCAGGGAGAAAATGCAAACTCCACACAGAAACACCAACTGAGCCGAGGTTTGAACCTGTGACCCAGCGACCTTCTTGCTGTGAGCCGACAGCACAACCTACTGCGCCACTGCCTCACCCAAAATAAGCATGAACCACACCACACTTTGAGCTAGACTTGATTATTGGGATGTCTGAATGAAAATGGTGGTAAGGAAAAGTGAGATGAAGTGGAATGGAAGTAAGAGGATAAAAAGTAAACAGGTTGGTAGGGTGATCAGGGTTCCTGCGATGATGCCCAGAGACTCACATGGGAGGGTACCGTCTCTGTAATATTCTGGTAGAGTGATTAGATTCAAGAGCGTTGGGATCAGTATTCAAGGTTGGAATTCAGTATTCACTCTCTTCAATTTAAATGAATTACATTGTTTAAATAAACCATTTTCACTGTTGAAATAAATTATTATACTGTTTAAAGGAATCGTTTTACATGATTGGTCTGATTGGTGGATTGCTGCACAGATGGTTGTCCTTCTGTAAGGTTCTCCTCTCTCCACAGAAGAACGCTGAAGCTCAGACAAAGTGATTATCGGGTTATTCATCACCACCTGACTAAGGCCCTTCTCCCCCCATGAGCTGGGGGGTAGCTCATGGGGGGCCAGCTCTAGGAAGAGGCGGCCAGCTCTAGGAAGAGTCCTGGTGGTTCCAAACATCTTCCACTTATCAAGGATGGAGGCCGCTGTGCTCATTGGAACTTTCAGAGCAGCAGGAATTTTCTGTAACCTTGCCCAGCCTTGTGCCTCGAGACAATCCTGTCTCAGAGGTCTACAGACAATTCCCTTGTCTTCATGCTTGGTTTGTGCTTTGACATGCACTGCCAACCCTGGGACCTTATAAAGACAGGTGTATGCCTTTTCAAATCATGTCCAATCAACTGAATTAACTCTGTACAAAAGCACGCACATCCCTCTAAACTAGGTGCTCAACCAAAAAACGCAAAAGGTGCAAATTAAATATTCATCAAAGGCGGCAACACCAAAGCTCCAAAAATACTAATTTATTAAATTAAAAAAGCTGACACAAAGCGTGTAATGTTTCGAGCCACACGGCTCTTCATCAGACAGCAGATTTTTCAGCTTTTTTTTTTTTTTTTTTACTAAATTTGCAACAATTTAAAAAAAAAAAAAAATCTTTTTTTCACATTTTCATTACGGGGTATTGTGTGTAGAATGTTGAGGAAATAAATTAATTACATGCATTTTGGAATAAGGCTGTAACATAAAAATATGTGGAAAAAGTGCTATGAATACTTTCCAGATGCTCTGAACATAAAGCGTAGTGCACATATAAATATCCCATTATTAGCCATAGGCTGTTATACAAACAGAAACTGCTGGACGTGATGATGTCATATGCAAATTGACGTATGATGTAATCTGGCTACATTTAGTGACTTTTCAGGCAGAGCTTAGCACCTTTTCATAGAAAATATTTAGAAACACTGATTAGTGTTTCTGTCTGAAGGAAAAGAAAGAAGAGAAACAGGAGGCTTGCGATGAATCTGAGGGTGCTTTCACACTAGCACTTTTGATCCGCACCCGAGTTCGTTTGACATCATAGTACGGTACGTTTAGCTAGTGTGAATGCGTCTTCTGAACCCGGGTGCGGACCCGTGAACCGTACCCGAGTCCGCCTGAAAGAGGTGGTCTGGGGTACGGTTCATGCAAACTCTGGTGTGGTTCACTTCAGATGTGAATGCAATCGTACCAAATAACGGAAGTGAACTATATTGAACTGCCAACCTTACAACAAACTATCGTTTTCATAACGTTCGTTTGTTCGTGTGTGTGTCTTGTTTCGTACCTTAGTGACACGCGCAGGACTGAGCCAGGGCAAACACAGCGATGTCTGCTTGTCTCCTCCAAAAACAGCTTCTGCAGACGCTGTGTGATGTTCTGAATGTGCATAATATTTTTGCGGCAGATGGACGCAAGTTGCTTTCTGTATGTCTAAAAGCTTTCAGTTAAAGCAGAATGGCCGCGATGTGTGGAAGTCTTTCCATTTCGGCGCTTGCTTGCTTGGCCGTCACCTAGCAACGGCCGTAAACAAAACAGCCGCTCGATGACGCAAGCGTACCAGGGTTCAGAAGGAAAAAAGACAGTATGAACACAAACCAACCGAGGAGGTGGCAAGGGGAGACAATCGAACTTGGGTACAGTCCAGGCAAATGAACCAAATGTGAAAGCACCCTGAATCTCATTTTTCCAAGCAAAAAATAAATAAATAAATAAAAAATAAAATCCCACCAGTCCGATGGCTCAAACACACAGTCCAGCAGTGAATCACTTCAGTGGTGTCTCACCACACATTTCTCCTCTTGAATCCAGCACAGATGCAGTCTTAAACTCAATTCAGGCTATACACAGGATTTGTATGAATTAACACAGTTTGGAAATGCTGTAGGGGGATTTCGCAGCCTTGAACTGAGGCTGAAACATTTACAGTTACAAACAGAATGATGAATAGCACAGAACGAATCGATGAGAGCAAATAAAACATTCTGTTTGAATTTCCAATGTGCACTTTTTTCTTCATTAAACAAGACACGATGCTCGTGCGTACATGCTAAAATATTGAGAACTGTGAAGTAAAACCTGATGCTGGCTTACGTAAATGATCACTGCGCATTAATCGATACACATCTTCTGTTGGAAATCTGATGACAGGGGTTGGTGAGAAACAGACGTGAGCGGAGAGCGAGAGAGAAGTGTCGTATGGACAGGATTGAGATTTTATTGTGTACAGCTTGTCGGTGCTCTGGCCGCCGACTGCATCTGTCAGCAGAAAAACGGGTGACAAGTTATTAGCTTTAAGGTCAGGAGCGTACAGTAGGACTGCTTAAAATTCTTCCCTCTCTGACAGAAGTCAGTTTGGTGGTCGGTACCTCAGATGAAAGGTGTTCAGCTTCTGTTCGCCAGCTTACAACATTTTCACTCATGTCAGTTCCTGACCTTAAAGAAAAAAAAAATGCTCTCAAACACATGAAGTCTGTGAGTCTTTTTACTAAATAGTTCTACTATAACAGTTTCTGGGTGAAGTTTTAAAACCAATAATATTCATGTCACTGGAAATCGGGCCCGATCACGCAGTTTCAGACCTCCCGATCAGGACTCTATTTATAGACATATACATATTCAGACTTCTTTCTTGACCCTTTCAGCAACACTAAGGCATGAAATCACTTTGTTCACGATGCTATTGAATATATGTTGGCAAGGAAATACATGGAAGTAGCTTGAAGCAGAAAGCGCAGGTGTTTCTGCAGTCTGGAGGTATTATTAGGTAGGGTTGGGTAGGGCCGGAGTGGGACTCCTTTTCAACCCTGGAGTTTCAAGCATTAGACCGGCTCACCTCAGTTCACGACTGACTATATTAAAATAAGGCCATTTCCAATTCAGTTTCTAAATACACTATCACGTCTTTTTCAAGAAAACAGCTGCTTTAGAACTTCAAATGTTCAACAACCTTACAGTTTTATATGTGTTAACAATAAAAAATAAATAAATAAAAAAATACTCAGGTGAGGATCGAACATGGATCACTGACATCATAACGCAACATGCTGACCACTGGACCACAATGGTGCTGTTAGGCTTGTTTGGCCGGAATGATACTTATATCATCATCATTACCCTTGCAGGCTGCATCTTGCTCATGGGGCTGCGAGACAACAAATAAGAAGAGCGGAGCTGCGGCAAAATAATGACTAAAAAGACGGAGGCTATAGTCAAATAAATAAATTAATGAAAAAAAAGTGCGACTGCTGAGAGTGCAAGCAGCTAGAAACACCGGCCCTCGCGACGAAAAAATGGACCGGCCCACTGGGAACTCTCCCGGTCCTCCCAGTTGGCCTAGGGTTGGGTATCGTTTGGGTTTTTTTTCAATACTGGTGCTAAATTGATACTTTTAAAACTGTACCAGTGCCAAAACGGTGCTTGAACCGATACTTTTTAGCCACAAAATTTATCGACATATATATATATAATCATTATAATTGAACAATATAAATATATTTATAATATGTTTAAAGTAAACATCAATTCATATTCTACATATTTGAATTGCATTAATATATTTCTTTTGATCATTTATTTAAATGCAAGATTTGCATTATGCTATAAACATTACATTAGCTTACTACTAACCTGTGGAAAGGCTGTCATCAAAATCAGGCAACACCTTTTTTCTGGGTTTGGGGCTTGTGACTACTTTTACATAGACATCAGTGATCTAGTGATTTGGCTTAATCTGAATAAGACAATAATATGATTCAGGTGTTTACATGAGCTGCTTTTTGAAAGTTACATTCATTATTCCCAGTTGCATCTTATAGCACATAGATCCATCAACGTCACTGCATCACCAACCTATAAATGTTTCCTCCGCAGTTTGTGTCTGTGGTCTTTTAAAGGGCCATGAAACCCCCTCGTTTCAGCAGGGTGTTTTCACACCTCTGCTTTGGAAAAAGTCAGAAAAGTGGGCGTGTCCAGCTCTGTTTAGGGGGGAGTGTCGGAGGAACTAAAGTGGGATGGTGTGGGAGTGTCTATTTGTGCACGCGCGAGTTTCAGAGTCAAAATACACACCCACAGCGGACAATGTGACTGTGTTTACATGGACATCTGTAGTCGAATTATTTGCCAAATTATTAAAAGTTGGACTTTAACTGCAGTTTGGCTCTTTCTACAGGGAATTCATTCATGCCTCTCGCGACAAATGAGATATTTGATTCAAGGAACTGCTGCAAGCGTGTATTTTTCATGCAATGTTTGATACCGCACGGCGAATGAGAGAGAAAAAAACTCTGCATTTCCCGGAAACTTAGATGCACACGGCAGGTAGCGTCAGAAAGCCGCGTGTGTTATTCCGGTCACAAAATGCGGTGCTAACATTTCTGCACTCAGTGCAATAGTAACTTAATTCGATACGAACAAACTGAATAAACAAAGAGCACTGGTCGCTCACTTACCAAATCTGTAGAGACAGGACAATCACCAGCAACTAGAGCCGCGTCTTTATGAAGAGAATACTAAAAGCGAATTCAGATCTCAGCATTTGCAGATGAGAACAGCTCTCAGGTAAACAATAATCCTCCTTAGACACGTAAGTTATTGTTGTCGAGCGTCGCGTACACTGTTAATCCACACGTGAGACTGAGCTCTCACAGAGAGAAAATGAAAACGAAACTTAACGGCAGCAAACTATAAAAGCAACACTTCACGCTTGTTTTGCCAACACAACGTGGCGTCTCTGTGGCGTAAACACGGTGACAGTAATGAATATTAATGAAGTTCCACAATAGAGCGCGCTGATTGGTTTGAACCAAGCCTTACTCATGCATTAATGCAGCACACTGTAAGACGTAATAAGACTCACTCAGGCACAGACGTCCAGTCTGCATGCTGCAATACACGCTATTATGTCATGACCGTGACGCAGCTTCAAAAATTCGTTTCAAACAGGAAGTACAAATTTGCTTGAAATAACGCAAAAACAACCAATTTACACTTTTTATTGAAATATAGGTGTCCTAATAGTGTTTTTAGCAGTGTGGGACACATATACGACTGTCAACAGCTCAAAAAATGTGTTTTGGTGTTTCGTGACCCTTTAAGATAATCAAAAATGACTGTTTACGTAGTAGACTCATGATCAGAGTACTGTCTTAATCATATTAAAATCAGAGTATTAGTGTCCATCTAAACATACTCAGATAATTAGCCAGATGATGTCACAAGCTATCAAAGGCAGTCCATTCCTCACCTTTAAGTTGTTTCCATGAACCCTCACATTTCATAAGTTTGACATGTTTCTCCCTCACACGCAACTTTTGTAAAACATCTGCTGCATGTTGGCTTGTCAGAATCCTTGCTTGCCATACTGTAGAAAGCTTAGTTCAAGCAAATTAGATGAACGCGATATTGCGTGTTGATGAAGTGAGTTGCTCGCCGCATGCACCATACTGTGCGCTTTGCCTTCTATAAGCTACAATAACAAACGCCTGACATCGCTGACTTCCATATCCCTCAAAGCTGTTTAGAATTAAACATTAAGAGATGGTGTGACACAATGCTTATTTATGTGTACCTTTAATGCACCCCTTTATGCTTCTTAAGCGCGTCACACAGCGGATGCGCCGCTCAGAGCCGCGGCATGGTGCGCACATGACAGTTGATACTATCACACACCAGACCTGCACATTAGCATGTTATTTAAAATGAAACTATTCAGATGGCGCTCTGTGGCATGGCAGAAATACGAACAGTCATGAGTCGTGGCTGGGCGCTGCAGACAGCCGCTGACTTGCGAAATCTAACATGCATGGCGCTGCGCGTCGCCGAGCGGCGCTTCTGGTGCGCGACCTGCTTTACGTTCTTGTTGCAGCACCGAAATTAGGCATTGAAAATTAATATGGTTATTTGATCCAGTGCATACCGGTTCAGTACCCAACCCTATTATTAGGTTGATGACGACAACATTGTCATAGCAAACTGTAAGATATTTAAACTTGGCCTTGCAAGAGGTGGAAAGGAAAAGGCTACATTTAATATAACAAACCTGATGACACCTCCAAAACAAACGTAGAACCTCGATTTGAAATGCTGTCTCGCCACTATTTAAAGTTTATGCATGGCGAGCGGATTCACCTCTTCTTTCTTTTCCAATATATTTTATATTTATATTATATATATATATATATATATATATATATATATATATATATATATATATATATATATATATATATATATATTATATTTAATAATTTACATTCTTGAGTTTTGTCCAGACAACTTAATTGTCTTAATTAATAAACTTAATTGATTTGAGTTGGCATAACAAGAATGTATTGTGTGGAATCCTGCTTTTTTTCAAAGCGTATTTGCTGAAGAGTCACCTGTTCGTTGTTTTATTTATTTATTTTTTTTTTTTTTTAGGCTGCCTGTCATGTTGTCCCCTTGAGACTTGATTTGCATAACATCATAACCATCCACTGACTCAATTGTACTGGGATAAAAAAAAAAAAAAAAAAAAAACAAAGGAGAAAAGTTAGTAAGGGAAATAAATAAATAAACCAATAAAACAAAGTCACGCATGAAGGTATCGCAAATCACAGTCAGGTTTTCTTCGCAGCGATGTATCGCACGGTAGACCTTTTAAAATGTCACACGCTTTGACAACATCTAAGGAGAATATTAAAAGGAGGTAAACTGTTGGGGAACTTTCAGAAAAGCAGATGCGGGTGTTTATAGGATCACACGTCAGGGGAAACAAACAGATGCTATAATCAACAAACTGCCTTTGAGTTTTATTAATGCTGCTTCTGAAGGGATGGAGAAACAGATGAAAACATGGCGTGTGTTCTTTAGTATACGGGTCATCAAATACAGCTAGACAAGTTTTCTCTTTATAATTTACAAAGCTTATCTGAATGCAATATGTACAGGTTCATATTTAGTTGTATTCAATATAAGGTAAAATACATGGGTTTTTAAATATATATATATAAAAAAATAAAATAAAACAAAAGTTTTAATATATAATGTCGATTAATTAATTGATTATTCATTTTCTTTTCGGCTTAGTCCTTTTATTAATTTGGAGTCGCCACAGCGTAATGAACCGCCAACTTATCCAGCATGTTTTACGCAGCGGATGCCCTTCCAGCTGCAACCCATCACAGAGAAATTAATTCATTTGTTAAATCAAAATAAAAAATGACCTTAATATAATAAAATAAAATAAAATAAAATAAAATAAAATACCTAATAATAATAATAATAATATTAATAATGATGTTGCTGTAATTATATATTATTATTATTATTATTATTATTATTATTATTATTATTATTATTATTTTGTTATTATTATTATTATTAATATTATTATTATTATCATTATTATTATTATTATCATTATCATTATTATAATTATTGTTGTTGTTGTTGTTGTTTATAACAACAAAATGTTATATTTATTGCAATTATTATTATTATTATTATTATTATTATTATTATTATTATTATTATTGATATAATCAAATAAAACAACATTATTAGTGTTGTTTATTTTCATTTCTCAGTTGTGTCAAACAACCACAATTCTACTAAATATTTATTATTAACAATAACACAAGATTCTTTCATGTCAAGAGATTATTATAAGTATAAATTAATATGCCTTCTTTCATTCATTTGTCTTCATTCATTCAAGTAACAGTGCATCACTATAACAGCATTTAACACAGCCCTGCATGGTCAGTTTCCTCTTTTCCAGCACAGCTCAGTTTAATTTATGAAAAGGACCTTCAAGCATCTGCACAGCCGGAAACTTTCAGAAGAAGCATGATTTATTCTAACTCTGGGCTTAGTGCTCAAAAAAAAAACTTTTGCAAACCACCACTGGAGAACATCCATCCAGGCAGAAAGCATTTAAAATAAAGCAGGTGCACCCTGACAGGCTTTAGAGCACATCATGCACAAACAGCCACTATAAACTCAAAGGTGAGTCAGAAAATTGAAATCAGTCAAAGCCACATGCAGAAACCGCATTCATTTAGCAGCAGACGCTTGTGTCATTTCACATCTGCAGAAGCAACTCTCCATTCGCCTGTGTTTGTGATAAACCAAATAACAAAGCACAACTACGTGTATTTGCATCTTTAGTGTGGTGTGATAATTCAATTCAGGCTATAAAGCAGGATTTGTATGAATGAACACAGTTTGGAAATGCACTAGGGGGGTTTCACAACATTTCTTGTCTTGAAAATTGACACAAACTGAATGATTTTCAATAATATTTGTACAGTTTAAACAAAGCTGGAATCAAGAAAATGTAGGCAATCTGGATGTTTTTGACAATTGAATAAAAATTAAAATAAAAAAACTGTACAAAAGCACGCACATCTCTCTTAATTGGGTGCTCAGCCAAAACCGCAAAAGGTGCAAATTAAATGTAAATCAAAGGCGGCAACACCAAGGCTCCAAAAATACAAACTTATTGAATTAAAAAGGCTGACACAGAGCGTGTAACGTTTCGAGCCACCCAATGAATGCCACCCGGTCTGATGAAGAGCCGGGTGGCTCGAAATGTTACACGCTCTGCAGATCTTAAGGCATAAGGAGTACCTAATAAAGTGACCGTTGAGTGTATGTGTGTGTATACAGGTGAAGTCAGAATTATTAGCCCCGCTTATTTATTAGACCGCTTGTTTATTTTTTCCCTAATTTCTGTTTTTTTAACGGAGAGAAGATTTGTTCAACACATTTCTAAACATAATAGTTTTAATAAATAATTTCTAATAACTGATTTATTTTATCTTTGCCATGATGACAGTAAATAATATTTGATTAGATATTTTTCAAGACACTTCTATACAGCTTAAAGTGACATTAAAAGGCTTAACTAGGGTAATTAGGGTAACTAGGCAGGTTAGGGTAATTAGGCAAGTTATTGTATATTGATGGTTTGTTCTGTAGACTATTAAGAAACAATTTAGCTTAAAGGGGCTAATAATTTTGTCACTAAAATAGTGTTTAAAAAATTAAAAACTGCTTTTATTCTAGCCAAAATAAAACGATTAAGACTTTCTCCAGAAGAAAAAATATTATCAGACATACTGTGGAAACATCATTTAGGAAATATTTAAAAAAGAAGAAAAAAAAATC
>NC_141021.1:4905000-4997500 GCF_052040795.2 Danio rerio | reverse complement strand
AAGGCAGGTTCAGGAGTCTTAATCTTTTAACTTTTAATCACTTAAAAAAAAATGAGTTGATTAAGAATTTAAACTGACTAAGCTTTCAACACATGCAGATTTTTTGTTTGGCTTTTGGCATGTTTCCCAGAGATGTGTTGCAGCTGGAAGGGCATCCGCTGCGTAAAAACGTGCTGGATAAGTTGGTGGTTCATTCTGCTGTGGCGACCCCGGATTGATGAAGGGACTAAGCCAAAAAAAAAAAAAAAGAATGAATAAATAAATATTGCCCTTTTCTGGAAAGCAGCAGCTCATTTGCATTTAAAGGAACACACAAAAATGACTTATTTTTGCTCACACCCGAATTGGGGAAAATTTAAGAAGGTATTATTAATGATATGTGGTCTATTTTATTTCAGTTTTATTATTTATTTATTTATTTGTTCATTTATTTAAATTTTATTATTATTTTTTAATTTATTTACTTACTTGCTGACTGGAGCTTTAACAATGAATATGGCTATAATGTCTGCTTCATTTCTTGAGATCCTTTATGTAATAAAAGATTACAAGCAGAAAAACAACGCGCATGCCATGAGCTGCAGCATATACTATTAATTAAACACCATGCAATTTCTTCAACTCTTTAAACTCACGCAACTAAAAACATGCTTTGGGTAATTATTGCAATTATTTTTCAGTCATTCAAGTCTTTGAATTCTCCTGTAATATGACATTTCTGTTTTTGATACATCAAATAGTCTGACAGTTTGTCTGCAGGAGCTTCTGGATGACTTTGACAAGTGATTTTGTTACTCTTCAGTCAAAAAAAAAGAAAAAACAATACTGTATATTGAATGGAGGCTAAAAATAGTATTTCTCCCATTGAGAAAGACATCTCCAGTCCTTCAGTGTTCATCCCTGTGAACCCGAGCAGCGGGACTCAAATCACAGGCAAAGAAATCAATGAAGCACACAGCAGAGTAACACACACTTTGCATGGGAAGTCGTCCCAGCAGGGTCTCCGTGCTGATTCTCCATGGTGAATAAACACTCATTGGTGTCCATTCAATCCTTTCAGCTCGGAAATGACACGCAACAATATTTGCATTTCTCATTCTATGAAGCTTCGCCCATGAATAATGCGCTCGCAAACCAGATAATTTTGTTTGATTGTTGTCGGTCGTCTTCTCGAACTCATCGTTTTGTAGGATTTGTGAATAGAGAGATGGATGTGCAGGATACAGTGGGTGTACAGTTTTACAATGACACTCAGATTTTCATCATTGTGTTGCTAGTGGAAAAAAAAATATTATTATTAATTAATGATTGAGGATGGGGGGTAGAAAGAAATAAATGGAGAGGAAGGAAGGAAGGAAGAAAGAAAGAAAGAAAGAAAGAAAGAAAGAAAGAAAGAAAGAAAGAAAGAAAGAAAGAAAGAAAGAAAGAAAGAAAGAAAGAAAGAAAGAAAGAAAGAAAGAAAGAAAGAAAGAAAGAAAGAAAGAAAGAATAGTATATATTGTGAATTTATAATTATTGATTTATCCATTCATTTTCCTCTGGCTTAGTC
The DNA here is from genome assembly GCF_052040795.2 of Danio rerio. Lineage (NCBI taxonomy): Eukaryota > Metazoa > Chordata > Actinopteri > Cypriniformes > Danionidae > Danio > Danio rerio. The sequence goes on along the minus strand of NC_141021.1, from coordinate 4,995,951 downwards.
TCAATTTTAGAGGTTGCTACAGTGGAAAGAATCGCCAATTATCCAGCATATGGATTTCACACACACACACACACACACACACACACACACACACACACACACACACACACACACACACACACACACACACACACACATACACACACACACACTTTTATATATATATATATATATATATATATATATATATATATATATATATATATATATATATATATATGTGTGTGTGTGTGTGTATGTGTGTGTTTAACAGAGCAATGAAATTTTCACAGTTTGTCTGATAATATTTTTTCTTCCTGGGAAAGTCTTATTTGTTATATTTCGGCTAGATTTAAAGCAATTTTGAATTTTTTAAACACTAGTTTAGGGGACACCAGTTTAGCCTCTTTAAGCTATACTTTTTTTTCGATAGTCTACAGCAATGGTTCTCAAAGTGGGGGTCGGGACCCCCCGAGGGGGCGCGGGACAATGAAGGGGGGTCGCCTGGTGGTTTCCAAAAATCTATTTATTTTTATTAAACTATAAGAATTACCATATTTTATCCATAACCTTCTGAAGAGAAAAAAATAGTCGTTTATACCATATATAGTTACTATAGTAGATTATAGTAACTACTTCTATTGGATTGCAACCCCTGGGGTAATTGCATTGTATTAAAGACACAGCAATAGCGTCAGATGCAGCAGATTTCATAACACCTGGTTAAATTTTGTGGCCCATTTACAGCTCTCATACATAAAAAAAAAAATTAAAAGAAAAATAGACTTGGGTCCATTGGTGTGTGTGTACCGTTGCATGCAAGGTTTCTGTATTTATAACCACCTCAGAGGATATTGGGGGTCATGAGTCACTGGCATTGTCATTTTGGGGGTCGCGGCCTAAAAAGTTTGGGAACCCCTGGTCTACAGAACAAACCATTGTTATACAATAACTTGCCTAATTACCCTAACCGGCCTACTTAACCTAATTAACCTAGTTAAGCCTTTAAATGTCACTTTAAGCTGTATAGAAGTGTCTTGAAAAACATTTTAGTAATGTATTATTTACAGTCATCATTACAAAGACAAAATAAATCTGTTATTAGAAATGAGTTACTAATACTGTTATGTTTTGAAATGTGTTGAAACAATCCTCACATGAAAATAACATCAGATGCACTGAGATGAACGAGAGAAAAAGGGAGAATGCGCCTGTTGTCTGCTCTGAAAAAAGAAAAGAATTGATTTGTGTCTGATGATACTCGTTTTTTGCAAAGTGCTTTTAATTAAGCAGCCAATTTTAAACTGGAGGACAAATAGTTCCTCTTGTGAGTTCACAAATCTATTAATTTCTCCACATCGTAATAGCAGCAAACTCCTCTATCTCTGGATTTCAATCTAATAGCAAACAAATGCAATGCTCTCAATGAGAGGTGAAGAGTAATGATCAGGTCATTAAAGAGACATCACGCTTCATCTGTCTTTCCGTGTATGCTACAGTTAAAGTCAGAATTACTAACCATCCTGTATCATTTTTTTTCCATAATTTCTGTTTAGCAGAGAGCAGATTTTTTCAACACATTTCTAAACATGATAGTTTTAATAACTCATTTCTATTAACTGATTTATTTTGGGGTGACACGGTGGCTTAGTGGTCAGAACTGTTGCCTCACAGTAAGAAAGTCGCTGGTTGGAGTCCCAGCTAGCCCAGTTGGCAATTCTGTTGGCATGGGTTTCCTCTGGAAATTTCTTTTTGCTTTGGACTAAACTGAAGGTAAATAAATAAATGAAAATACTAGTGGCCTAAGACTTTTACACAGTACTGTACGCTACCTGACAAAAGTCTTGTCACCTATCCAGATTTTAGGAACAATAAATAATAAACTTGACTTCTAGTTGATTATTTGGTATCAGAAGTGGCTTATATGAAAGGCAAAGGCTTATTTTACCCAAATAAAATATGATTTTATCTACTTTGCTTAGACAAAAGTCTTGTCACTGAACAGAAATAATGTCCAGTATAGAATATAAAGTCATGCTGCAGTAGAAACAGAATGAATATTGTGTCTGACTTCATCATGAGCTTGGAGGACTGCATCCATACATCTCTGCAATGACTCAAATCACTGATTAATAAAGTCATCTGGAATGGCAAAGAAAGCGTTCTTGCAGGACTTCCAGAGTTCAAGATTCTTTGGATTCATATTTAATGCCTCCTCTTTCATCTTACCCCAGACATGCTCAATAATGTTCATGTCAGGTGAGCGGGTTGGCCAATCCAAGAGCACCTTGACCTTCTTTGCTTACAGGAACTTTGAGGTGGAGTCTGGAGTATATGATGGAGCGCTATCCTGCTGAAGAATTTGCCCTCTCCTGTGGTTTGTAATGTAATGGGCAGCACAGATGTCTTGACACCTCAGGCTGTTGATGTTGCCATCCACTCTGCAGATCTCTCACACGCCCACATACTGAATGTAACCACAACCATGATTGTTCCTTCACCAAACTTGACTGATTTCTGTGAGAATCTTGGGTCCATGCGGGTTCCAGTAGGTCTTCTGCAGTATTTGTGATGATTGGGATGGAGTTCAACAGATGATTTATCAGAATAATTGACCTTCTGCCACTTTTCCAAATGATCAACTAGAAGTCAAGTTATTATATGTTGCTCTAACAACTGTGATCGACAACAAGACTTTTGTCAGGTAGTGTATATATCCACATTGTTAACCCTATATAATCCTACTGTTTATTTAATAAGGCACAATAGTTCAGAGCACACTCTACAATGTCAGCACTTTGATTCTGCAAAATGCAATCTAGTTGTAAACTGCCTCAAAATGCAAAAAAAAAAAGGGAAAAAAAAAGTGCAGCGACTTTCCCTCAGTGACAGGTGCGGTGTTGTCTCTTGGAGCAGACGCATCAGTGCCGCTTCTGTCGTTTTTACAGTACATTACTCTGCGATGGAAAGTACAAAATTCACACTTCTACTGTAGAGAGTCAATCCGTCAGGAGGAACGGCAGCATCAAAATGCATAATAACACAAACAAACAGCGAGCTGCTCCTCTGCTGGAGACAAAAGTTCAAAAAGTGGGTTTATTTATACGCTTGTTTATTTCTTTGTGCACTTTGTCTGAGAGTTCCTGCATGCTTTAAATAGACACTCCTTTCTTTTTCAGCTCTGAATCTTGTAGGTAACAAAACAAAAACTATTTAGAGTCGAAGTCAATTTTTTTTTTTGCCTCCTGTGTATATATATATATATATATATATATATATATATATATATATATATATATATATATATATATTTTTTTTTTTTTTTCTGGAGAAAGTCTTATTTGTTTTATTTCAGCTAGAATAAAAGGTCAACGTTATTAGCCCATTAGCCCCCTTAAGCAATATTAGTTTTTAAAAGTCTACAGAGCAAACATCATTATACAATGACTTGTCTAATCACCCTAACTTGCCTAATTAACCTAGTTTAGCCTTTAAATGTCACTTTAAGCTATTTAGTATCTTGACAAATATTTATTTAAATATTATGTACTGTCATCATGGCAAAGACAAAATAAATCAGTTATTAGAAATGAGTTATTAAAACTTTAACTGTAGCATACACGGAAAGACAGATGAAGCGTGATGTCTCTTTAATGACCTGATCATTACTCTTCACCTCTCCTAGAGAGCATCGCATTTGTTTGTTATTAGATTGAAATCCAGAGATAGAAGAGTTTGCTGCTATTACGATGTGGAGAAATTAATAGATTTGTGAACTCACAAGAGGAACTATTTGTCCTCCAGTTTAAAATTGGCTGCTTAATTAAAAGCACTTTGCAAAAAACGAGTATCATCAGACTCAAATCAATTCTTTCCTTTTTTTTAGAGCAGGCATCGGGTGCATTTTCCCTTTTTCAGTTAACAGTAGATAAGAGCATCTGCATTCATCTCAGTATATCTGATGTTATTTTTATGTGGATTTTTAAGTGTATATATAAATATATATCTGAAAGGCATATTCATTAATTGTCCTTCAGCTTAGTCCCTTTATTTATCAGGAGTCGCCACAGCGGAATGAACCACCAACTTATCCAGCATATATTTTACACAGCACATGCCCTTCCAGCTGCAACCCAGTACAGGGAAACATTCATACATACTCATTCACACACACACTCATACACTACAACCAGTTTAGTTCACCCAGTTCCCCTATAACACATGTCTTTGGACTGTGGGGGAAACCTGAGCACCCAGAGGAAACCCACACCAACACTGGGAGAACATGCAAACTCCACAAAGAAATGCCTACTGACCCAGCTGGGACGCATACCAGCAAGCTTCTTGCTGTGTCTAAAATATATAATATATTTATATTTATAAGTATGAACTATATATAATATATATATATATATATATATATATATATATATATATATATATATATACTCTTGAAATGCAGTACAGCAAATATACAAACCATATAAACATTATTTTACATATTTCTGGACATCCAGCAGTATACAGTGCAAAATGTATAATTAAATGTAGAATAACCCAGTATAGTCTTCATCATATTTATACATAAATACAATTACAGTTTCTTAAAGTTGCAAACATTATAGTTTTGTGTGCCTGATTGTTTTACACTGAACATCCAGCGATGTGACTATTGATGTGCATATTTAATTAAATTCAATGCGATGCAATGCGCAGCTCTACAAATGCAATGCGCAGCTCTCCTATGCAAGCCAGTGGCAACTGCGGTGAGAAAAAAAAACTTCAGTTGATGTGAGTGAAGGAGAAATAAAAACATATTGTGATATTGATGCTGAAATGATATATTATATAATATATTGCATATGTTACAGCCCTAATATATTATTCACTGTTAAACCCAAAAAATGAAAGTAACTCAAACTGTTTGAGGAAACCGACTGCAACAAACCATTTAACTTCAAAAACTAACCCTAATGAGAACTGTGAACTTACTTCATTTGAGTAAATAAAGCATTCTGATCACAGTAAAATCCAATAAATGAAGAGAACTCAAACCAACTGAGTACTGTAAAACTCAAACCGTTTGAGGAAACCGATTGCTTCAAACCATTTGAGTTAAAAAAAACTAATCTATATGAGTACTGTGAACTTGAGTTGAAGTAATGAGGAATTTAACTAACTCATTACCTTAAACACTGAGTTCAGAACTCTTTTTAAATGAGTAGAATTAACTTTCAGTCAATTTTGAGTTAACTGCACTCATTTCATTTGATAAAGTTGACTGTTGAGTTTTACAGTGTATATATTAACTATAAATACTTATTAATTGATCACCTTAATAATAAGAACACTGCACTAGCAAAATAATTGTTATATCTAAAAGACGATGAAAACTGATGAAGGAACACTGGGTCACTTGCAGTGTTCTAGAAGTGTCACCTGAATCAACATGTGGGGCTCATTTCATCTCATGATGCCTTGTAAATAAAGTAAGCTGTGATAGATCGGTCTAAAAATAACCCCACGCTGCCAGTTTCTGCTTTCAGACAGTGCCACCTTGTCTGGTGACAAGGAGAATAAATATAGTGTTGGCCAAGGATCTACAGACAGTTGATAATGTCGTGCCAAACAGCATTTCCCATTGTTTACGTCCTTGCTACAACAAATCATTAACGCTAGAAACTCTGCATATAATACATCAATTTTTACACATAAAAACACTTACAAGTTGTGGCTCACAATCCACAGCTTCTGCTATTATAGTTGGAGCTGCTCCTACCTTGAGGAGTTTTCAGCTGAATCCAGCACTGAACTAGGAGAGAGCTATTTATATATTTTTTATAATTCTCTGTAACATAATAAAAATTAAAAGCACTTCTCTTTTTGTGCCGTGTCCTTTGGAAGCCCATATACAGAAACAAAAGAATAGAGATGTGAACCTATACTGGTCTCACGGTTTGGTTCGGTTACGATTATCATGCCTTCGATTCGGTTCAATTCGATATCTCGGTGCATCAAGGAGCATTAACGATGCTTTCTACATACAGTGTTATATTTTAGGGGGGAGGCTATAACAAGCTGTCTGTATAAACACACAGACACACAGCACCAGACTGTCTCTCATTCAAACACATACACAAACATAGACAGCACACACACACACACACACACACACACACACACACACACACACACACACACACACACACACACACACACACACACACACACACACACACACACACACTTAAGCCCTCGCAACAGGGAGAGCTCGAGCTGAGCGGAGCAGAAAAACGAAAAAAAAAAAAGGAAAAAAAGGGGCACTTTTTCGACGGCCCCTTACTGAGAGATCCTCTCAGCGCGAGCTCTCCCGGCTAAACACAAAGTGCGAGGGCTTAAACGGAGCAGTGCTCGTAATGTTGAGCAAAAAAAAAAAGAAAGACAGCTGTGAAACATAATCAGCTTTGTCTTTTTGTAGGAAACACACTTTAGATCTTTTTAGGGTCAGAGGTTTTTGAGTTGCCGTCTATAACTGAATGTGTGTCAGGAAAATCGAAAACAAAACCAACTGAACCGCACTCATTTCTGGCGCCCCCTGGATGTACAGCGCCCTTAGCATTTGCCTAAGCTAATTCTGTTAATGCCAACGTCTCCCTTTGCATTGAACTTTAAGGGGCCGTGACACCCCCTACTTTCGATTCAAGTCTACCTCTTTTTTTCAAAATATGCATCAAATTGAGCGTGGAGATCCGCGAGCAAAGAGCAGGAGTGGGCGTGGCCAGCAGATAAGAAGGGGGGGAGCTAAAACAAATGTTGTCAGATAGCTCACAAAATGAGACAAAAACCGTGAAGAGATGCATGATTTTACAGTTTACAAAGTTAAAATGCAAAGAAATAAACAGTAATTTAATGCTCGGCTACATTTTTTATTCATATATTCATACACACACTACCACAATTTATACAACTGTAAAGATAAGCGTGTTCATATAAACACTATAAATAAGGACTTCTCCCTCAATCTTCGGGTCTGAATGCAGACTCAGTGCAACAGGTCTCATGCCCTGTCTATTTCAACCATTAGCCCTGCTGGTCATCTAGAGATTTAGGCAAACAAAGCAGCACAGCGATGTGTCTAAATGTGAACGAACTCCTGATATAAGACAACGTCCACCATTCTCCAATTCTCCTACTGCTCTCCCGACAAAAATGCTCTCTGCACACAAACAGCTTTGCTGTATTAACCCTGACAGCATCGCAGGGAAAAACATGCAACACTCATCAAAACAAACCCATACGAGCCCTCATGATCGACTAAATACTGTGAGCCGTTGGTCTGTGGACGCAGTTTCATCCAGTCATGAAGGTAGGATCTCACAGCTTGGCACTGGCATGTCTGCCTTACCTTCAGAAAGCATGCGCAGTCATGAATAATTAAGAAGCCGGCTCTTCTCATAGGATAAGAAAACTTAGCTATGAATTATAATGTGATGATCTGAGTGGGGATCGAACCCGGGTCTGCGGTGTGGTTAGCAGTAGTTCTTACTAGATGAGCTAAGTCAGCAACTGGTGGCCCAAGAGCAGAGGAGGAACAAAGTGAGTCCACAACTAATGAATTTCAAAAAAAAATAATATAGTCTTTACTGAGGTAAATTTGACAAAAAGGAGAGATAATATCTCTCTACAGCAGAGTTGAAAAGTACAACAAAAATAGGAAAGCCGAGCTTCCTGAAAATACATACAAAATAAAATAGACACGAGGGTCTCAAAACAATCAAACAGCAAAATAGCAAACAAGTCTTGAGAACAAGCAAAAAGTCTTGAGAACAACTTAACTGGAAACTGGACGAGGCAGCAAGAGGTTTAGTTCAGGACTGAACATAGAGCAGCATACAAAGCAGTCTTATATAGAGCAAAGAACAGGTGGTGGTGGTTACGCTGATTACAGGAGAGTTTAGAGGAACAAGAGTCATTACTGCCATCTAATGTTGAGGAGTATAGGGCAACATGTGCACCCCCTGGTGGGTTGGAGGATGCGATAAAGTGCTGAGATATTACAAATAATGAGAACTCAACGCGTCATTTTTGCACTTTTTGATCCACCCCAAAAATCATTTTAAACCTGGAAGCTGAAATTAGCAGACAAAAGCTCAAAATTATCCAGTTTTCCCACAATTAAAGCTAAAAAGTGCTAACATTGTCTTAACTGATGCTCAACACACACAAATCTATTGACATCTCAAAAAAAGTACTCGAGGATTTCGTGAACCTTTAAGCGTCCTACATTCAGACATGTTGTTTATGCTCACACAATATTATTTAATAATTTCCACACACACATTGCAGCTTTTGTATTGTTGTTCATTTCGGCTATAAATCCACTTTTCACAGGTTAGACTGAGGTATAAACGTTCTATGATGTTGAAAACGGTGTTAGGTCGGAATGACATTAACCTTGTTGTTCAGTGTGAGACAGATGTAAAGCCATGCATAATGAATGGTATTCTCTTGATTTCACAGTTCTGCCACTGTTCTTGTTTCACTCGGAAAGGCAAAAGTATGATATAATTATTCAGGGTGTTTGCTGGAGATAAATACTATCATTTACACTTTGATTCTACCTGCTGGAGCAACATCGCTCACTCTCTCTTCTTTATAATACAAATGTTAGGAAAATTATCTCTAATGACAGACTTTATTTCGTTGCCACACTATAGATGTATAGTTATGCTGCTCAGATCTTCTGCAGTTTTACCATTGTTATTTTTAAATCCGAAAAAATATTTATTAATTCATTTTCATTCGGCGTAGCCCCTTTATTCATCAGGGGTCGTCACAGCGGAATGAACCGCCAACTTATCCAGCTAAGTTTTACACAGCTGCCACCCAGTACTGGGAAACACCCATACACACTCATTCACACGCATACCAAAAATATTTAAATAGCTTTAAAATATAACATAAATATAACAGGGTTAAATTAATAAAGTATAATTATATTTAAAGTTTTGCCACTGCTGCTTTTAAATACAACAATATTTAAATATGATAACATATAACATAAAAATAACAAAATTAAATTTATATATATAGTATATTTTATGTAATATAATATAAAGTATTATAAAATTAAATAAAAATATAGTGTTTACAATAAAGTAATACATTAAAAATAAAACATAAAATAATATTAGAAACTAAAATAATAAATCTGCTTGACATTTAATATGCTATTAATATTAACGATGATAATAATAATAATAATAATAATAATAATAATTATTATTATTATTATTAATATAACAATAATAATAATAATAATATGGGTGTCATGTTGGCGCAGTGGGTAGCACAAAGGGCTGCATGTTCTCCCCGTGTTGGAGTGGGCTTCTTCTGGGTGCTCCGGTTTCCCCTAAAGTCCAAACATATGCGCTATAGGTGAATTGGGTAAGCTAAATTGGTTTAGTGTATTCCAAAGTCTGTGTGTTAATGAGTGTGTATGGGTCTTTCTCAGCACTGGGTTGCAGCTAGAAGGGTATCTGCTCTGTAGAACATATGCTACGTTAGCGGTTCATTCCACTGTAGCAACCCCTTAAGAATAATGGGACTAAGCCAAAGGAAAATGAATGAAGTTACAAATCATGATTAAACTGTAGTTTATAATCTAGTGATCATATTTCACACATTAAATAAATACCTAGAAATATATAACAATTGTGTCTGTTAAATACTTTAATGAAAGTAAATAACATGTCAAATGTTCAACACAGGCTCATTCTGAAAATGTAGCCCTATATACATTTCTGGAGATTGTGAATTATGTAGCCAGAGGTACCTATGGCTGCATTTCGTCTTTAAAACTAACACTATACAGGGTGGTATGATGCCGTTCCTTTTCGCACTTATTAGCTGATTGCTTACGTCAATATGGATGGCTATTCCGCTTTTAATAGTTTGCCCAGAGGCTCGCCGCGTATGTTAGTGGACTTGAGAGACAGAGAGGAGCTGACCATCATAATGAAGTTCAAGTCCGGTGAAGAACAGTTCCAGAAAGCAGGTAAGACAAAAACAAGTTATTATTCAAAAAGGTAATGATTCGCACTCATCAAGTAATTGCTTCGTACTGTTTTTATTTTTTCTTCTTACATTCTTTGGGTGATTTAAAGACACAAATGTTTCGGCACAATGCCTTCCTCAGTGTGTGGAGCAATTACTTGATGAGTGCGAATCATTACCTTTATGAATATTAACAAGATTGATGCACCAGAAGTTTCTTAAAAACCACAAGCGTGCAGGGTAAATTCCAGCAACTTAAGACAAATACAAGTGGCAAAAAAATAAAATAAACAAGTAAATAGCAGGGTGAGAATGTGGTAAAATCAGCAAACGAGGTAAAAATCAAGAGGCCCCGAGGGCTTTTCTTTTTCTGGATTGCTTTTGAAAACACCGATGGTTGGGTTTAGGGAAGTGGGTGGGCGCTGGTCAATAAGTGTGTTTGAAAACACTATTGGTTAGGTTAAGGGAAGGAGGTGGGTGAGGAATCGGTCAGTCAGTCAGTCGACAGCAGCCTCTGGTGGATTTATGTGAGAACAGCAGGTGCAAATGGCGTCCGCGAGAGAAATTTGAGATCTCAAAAAGTCCTCTGGTGGATTCACAAAAACTGCAAAAAAATAAAAATAAAATGTCTCCTGGGACGTATTTTACGCTCTCCAGAAATGTATGTAGGGGTACATTTTTAAAATGAGCCTGGGTTGCAGATGTCAACCAATCAGAATTGATCATTTAACAAAACTAACACTTTAGAAATGATGTCAGCCAATTAAAATCAAGCAGTTAACAATATAAACACATCAGTAAATCTGTCAACCATTCAGAATAGTATGTAGTTACAAATGTTATTCAGATATAACTTATAATGATTGAATTATCATATTTTATTTACAGTAACTAATTAGACCTTGTTTTATTCAGTTATTCAATTTGTTATTGGTGACCTTGATTCAATCGTCTTGATCGCGTCTTTCCGAATATTCCCTCTGTTCTTCGCCTTTTCTTCTTTTTCTGCTTTATCACTGTGTAATGACAAAGGTAAGGCCACATCCAGCCTCCCTGTGTCTTAACAATCCGTCTTACCTGTCAAACAGGTAATCTTGTCTCCCCACAGACAGAATCCTAGTCGACGTTTTACATCAGAGCTCCGGCTGATAAATGCTGCGGTTTAACTCTGAAACTTTTGATTACAACGCCCTCAAAGACCTGCATTATGAGCACAAGCCAAGATGGAATATGCTCTCTTTCACACCGCCTGTAATATCCAGGAGTGATGTGTTTGTTATGCCCCGCTACCTCTTTATATGATTTACGACTGGCTGATAAATGAAACATGTATGTGAGATCTCGTTTTATTGCGGTAAAGTTCGGTCTAGAGACATTTGGCCAGAGGGTTTATGGGGTGCTTTGTGGGAAGGCTTTTACATGCATTAAAAAAAAGTGTGGCTTGTCCTAGGATTTCTGGGAAATACCACTGAGAGTGAGTTAGATATATCTGCACTAATGCATGATGTATATCACTTTATTTTTTGGGGGGAAAAAAAGTGCAGTCGTCTGACTTCTGGAAGGAATGTCTGGACGTTAAAAGCAGAATCCTGTGTTTTTATCCAAACAAGTAAGTAAGTTTGTTAACCAATCACAATCAAGCAGTCAACAACTATGAGATCTTAAAAAAAAAAACTGGCGACCAATGGCAGTAAAGCTTTCAACATAAGTAACACCTTGAAAAGTCTGTCAACTAATCAGAGTCAAGCATTTTACAAAAATAAAATCTTAGAAAACTTGTCAACCAATCAGAATCAAGCATTTGCAAAAATACAATCTTAAAATGTCTGTCAACCAATCACACTGAAGCTTTCAACAAAACTAAAATCTTGTAAAGTCTGTCAACTAATCAGAGTCAAGCATTCATCAAAAATAATTGTTAGAAAGTCTGTCAACCAATCAGAATCAAGCAGCAAACAACACTGAGATCTTAAAAAAAAAAATGGCGACCTATCGCAGTAAAGCTTTCAGCAAAAAAAAAAAAAAAAATCTTAAAATGTCTGTCAATCAATCACATTCAAGCTTACAACAGAGCTAACATGTTGTAAGGTCTGTCAATCAATCAGAGTCAAGCATTTAACAAAAGTGAAATCTTAGAAAGCCTGTCAACCAATCAGAGACAAGCATTTAACAAAAAATAAATAAATCTTAGAAAGCCTGTCAACCAATCAGAGACAAGCATTTAATAAAAAAAAAATTAAATCTTAGACAGCCTGTCAACAAATCAGAGTCAAGCTTTAAGCCAAAATAAAATCTTAAAATGTCTGTCAACCAATCACAATCAAGCTTTCAACAGAGCTAACATGTTGTAAGGTCTGTCAATCAATCAGAGTCAAGCATTTAACAAAAGTGAAATCTTAGAAAGCCTGTCAACCAATCAGAGACAAGCATTTAACAAAAAAAAAAAAATCTTAGAAAGCCTGTCAACCAATCAGAGACAAGCATTTAACAAAAAATAAATAAATCTTAGAAAGCCTGTCAACCAATCAGAGACAAGCATTTAATAAAATAAAAAATTAAATCTTAGACAGCCTGTCAACAAATCAGAGTCAAGCTTTAAGCCAAAATAAAATCTTAAAATGTCTGTCAACCAATCACAATCAAGCTTTCAACAGACCTAATGTCTTGTAAGGTCTGTCAACCAATCAGAGTCAAGCATTTAACAAAAGTGAAATCTTAGAAAGCCTGTCAACCAATCAGAGACAAGCATTTAACAAAAAATAAATAAATCTTAGAAAGCCTGTCAACCAATCAGAGACAAGCATTTAACAAAAAAAAAAAATAATTAAATAAATCTTAGAAAGCCTGTCAACCAATAAGAGACAAGCATTTAACAAAAAACAAATAAATCTTAGAAAGCCTGTCAAACAATCAGAGACAAGCATTTAATAAAAAAAAAACATTAAATCTTAGACAGCCTGTCAACAAATCAGAGTCAAGCTTTAAGCCAAAATAAAATCTTAAAATGTCTGTCAACCAATCACAATCAAGCTTTCAACAGACCTAATGTCTTGTAAGGTCTGTCAACCAATCAGAGTCAAGCATTTAACAAAAATAATTGTTAGAAAGTATGTCAACCAATCAGAATCAAGCAGTCAACAACTCTGAGATTTAAAAAAAAAAAAAATGCAGACCAATCGCAGTAAAGCTTCCAACATAATTAACACCTTGGAAAGTCTGTCAACTAATCAGAGTCAAGCATTTAACAAAAATAAAATTGTAAAAAGTCTGTCAACCAATCAGAGTCAATCATGTAACAAAAATAAAATCTTAAAAAGTCTGTCAGCTAATTATAATCAAGTTTTCTACAGAATTAACATCTTGTAAAGTTTGGAAACCAATCAGACTCAAGCATTCATCAAAAATAAAAGATAACATAAATAAACAAATAAATAAACAGTTTATTTTATAAAGATAAATACATATACAGTGGTTTATTTTCTGGAGAGCCTTACAGTAATTCAAATACAGGAATTAAACAATCAAATGTGCAATAAAATGTAGTCATTGTATGAATATTAATATAATGTTTAATAATATCTTTATCTTTTAATCTGTAATAAACACTCTAATTCTGCAATGTGGCTGTTCTGGATACACACATTACAGCGACATCAATGCTCAAACGATATATTGTTCAGCCCTTCATCTAATGTTTTTTTCTGCATACACTGCCAAATAGTGAAGTCCTTCCTTTAGAGTCCAGACAACATGTTTCAAACTCCATCCCAATGCAATCAGCTATACCAATATTTACAGATGTTTTGATTAAATATAGCTATTTGTCACTCAGTGTGAAATCAGTTGACTTTGTGGGTCACGGCATGTGCTAAAATTGATTTTTTTTCACACGCAATTGCTTCTTCGAGTCGAGGCAAGTCAAACTTTATTATCATTCAACGGTGTGCATACAGTGCTGTTTCTCCTACAGCTCCTGCTGCAATCTACACCTACTGAATTAATCGGTAGGCAGACAGCTTGATGTTAAAGGCTTTATATAGACCCGTCATCTATAAATATGTATATATTCTTCATATGCTTCTTCATTTTTCAGCACATACATGATAGCTGAGAGGAGATGCAAACAATAAATATGTAAAACCACTTGAAATAACTGGAAACATCATGTTGAATTATTATGAATGTGTACCCTGAGTTGGTAATGAAAACATACCTGATATATGCATTATTTTTAATAATTCAGCAGTCAACTATCTGCTATTTTATTTGCAAGCATGTTTGCCACATTTTCTTTTATAAATTGCTTTTTTTTGTGCAGATTTACTCACAGTTACTTGTATATCCACCTTGATAAGAAACAGCAAAGGTCATTATTACTAGAATGGTCTCTTAGTAATATAAAGATAGCATGGCTGTGCAGTTTTTGAAAAGTAAAGTATCTAGAAAGTTTGTCAATAACAACAAAAACAACAACAACAACAACAACAACAACAACAACAACAACAACAACAACAACAACAACAACAACAACAACAGTAATAATAATAATAATAATAATAATAATAATAATAATAATAATAATAATAATCAAATCTAATAAACCTCTAAACAGAGTGTCAATAATAAATATAACAACACAAAAGACCTTGAAGGTTTCGTTTATTTTATGGAAATAAATGAAATGGAAACCCTAAGAAGTTTGTCAATAAAAAATAAATAAATAAATAAAATAAAACACAAAACAAACCCTTAAAAGTTTGTCAATAAAAATAAAATAAAACAAAAGCCTAGAAAATTTGTCAATAAAAATATAAAATAAAACATAAACCTTGAAAGTTTGTCAATAAAAAATAAATAAATAAAAAAACGTTGAAGGTTTGTCAATAAAAAATGTATGATAAAATAAGTAATAAAATAAGTATCAATAAAAAAATAAAGAATAAGACAAAACAAAACCCGTCAAAGTGTTTCAATTCAAGATAAATGAAATAAAAGCCTAGAAAGTTTGTCAATACAGAATAAAATAAAACTTTAGAAAGTTTGTCAATAAAAAATAAAGCAAAAAAAAAAAAAAAAAAAAAAAACATTTGAAAACATCTTTGCAAGGGAACGCAAAACCTTAGAAATATGTTTTCCTATTATTCTTTTTTTCCCCCCACCATTTCCCCATCCTCCAACATTTTTTCCCCACCATCACGTCCCTTCCAGGTCTCCGTAGAGTTGAGATTTCAGAAAGAACTCTAAAAAGTACAAAATTACTAAAAATAGTTGTCAACCAATCAAAATCAAGAATTCAACTACTGTAAATTAAAATTGTAAACATCTGACAACCAATCTAAATGAATCAATCAACAAAATTAATGTCTTAGAAGATCCATTAACCAATTAAGATTAAATATGCTGGATTTGTGAAAATAATAATAATAATAATAATAATAATAATAATAATAATAATAATATAGTAATAATATTTAAAATAATAATAATAACAATAACAATAACAATAATAATAATAATAATAATAATAATAATAATAATAATAATAATAATAATATAGTAATAGTATAAAAATTATAATAATATAGTAATAATATCTAAAATAATAACAATAATATAAATAATAATAATAATAATAATAATAATAATATAGTAATAATATTTAAAAACAATAAAATAATAATAATAATATAGTAATAATATTTAAAAAATAATAATAACATTTAAAATAATAATATTTAAAATAATAATAATAATAATAATAATAATAATAATAATAATAATAATAATAATAATAATAATAATAATAGCAGCCCTATTCCAACAGATACTGTGAAGCCGTAACATTGATTATAATATATTTTGGCTGGATCCTGAGTGTATGCTGACTGAGACTTTCTGAAAGATTACGTTAATGGTATTTCAGTTCTGCAGATTTGTCCTTCACAACAGGAAGTGTCCTATAACTGTAGCCGGTTAATGCGATTAGCCACAGCCTGTGACTTAAATAATTTAATGCATCTTAGTGGTTAATTTCGATGCCACGCTAAAGATGTCGTCGATGTCACACTCGCTTACTGTTCTCACTGAAACGAGAAGAGAGGTGGACGTTACGAATTAGCATACAAAAGAGGACAACGGAGGCGATTCCTTAGGACATGCGAGCTTTAGCATGCTAGAGTTAATTCTATTTACACTCAGAGTGCTCGGTGGCTCTTGAGGGGTAATTGGAGCTGAGCCCTTATGAATCTACGGCAGGCAGGTTCAGAAAAACTTGCCGCACGGGTCTTAAGGTCTGGATAGTGTGCCTATGGTTTTTTGTGAACTACACAGTATTTAACTGTAATGTGAAATGTGTTGGGTGGCACTGTCGCCTCACAGCAAAAGGTCGCTGGTTCGAGTCCCGGCTATATCAGTTGGCATTTCTGTGTGGAGTTTGCATGCTCTCCCCGTGTTGGCGTGGGGTTCATCCGGTTGCACCAGTCCAAACACATGCACTGTAGGTAAAGTAAATAAACTAAATTGGCTGTATAGTGTATGAGTATGAATGAGTGTGTATGAGTGTTTCCCAGTACTGGGTTGCAGCTGGAAGGACATCCGCTGAGTAAAACTTATACTGGGATAGTTAGTAGTTCATTTTGCTGTGGCGACCTCTGAAATAGACTAAGTTGAAGGAAAATGAATGAATGAATGAACTGTGTTTTACTGTAGGACAGTTATGCGGTATGTTGCTGTATTTTAAAGTTGCATTGTAAACATTACTGTACATTTTACAGTAAATATGTACACGTACATACAATTTTGTAAATACGTATACAGCAGGATAAATGGTGCTGTAAATGTAAATACTGTAGTTTTGCTGTAAGTTACTGGTGAACTGCTGCCAATAAGTTACTGAAGATTCTACAGGCAATTGTTGACAGTGTACAGTATGTTGATATGTTAGAGTGGTTTAAGCACAGTTAAAATGCTCAAATTGAATTGCATTACTTAAAACAATAATAATAATTTTTTTTTTTTTTTTTTGCAGATTAAAGAGGTCAGATTTGCACAGTGTTTTTAATAAATATTTCCAAATAAATTCTGTGTTTGACTTTGATGTTTTGATTGCTGTGTTTTTCTTTTAAATATTTTTGAACTGTTGGCTCTTTTAGATATTTTACATAATTCTGTTCTTATTTATTATTTATTCATTGTTTGTTTGTTTGTTTGATTTGGTATAATTTAATAGGATTTAGTATGACATTTCAATAATATTCCAACAGTTAAAAAACACAACAAAAAAAGAATAAAAACTCTTTTAAACTTAGTTGTACAATACATTCATATAACGTGGATAAAGAGAAAAGACTAAATAAATAGTTAATAATAATAATAATAATAATAAATATTATTAATAATAATAATAGTAATAACAATGATGATGATATTATTAATAGTAATAATAATAATAATAATAATAAATAATAATAATAATAATAATAAATATTATTATTAGTAGTAGTAGTAGTGGTAGTAGTAGTAGTAGTAGTAGTAGTAGTAGTAGTAGTATTTATTTATTATTATTATTATTATTATTATTATTATTATTATTATTATTAATATTATTGTTACTATTATTATTATTATTATTATTATTATTATTATTATTATTATTAATATCATCATCATTATATATTTTTTATCATCAGCATCATTACTACTACTACTACTACTACTACTACTATTTTAATATAATTGTATAATAATAATAATAATAATAATAATAATAATTATTATTATTATTATTATTTAATTAAAATTATTTATATTATTATTGTTATTATTAATATTATCATTGCTGTTAATGATTACTTTTTAAATGACTGCTCAATTTTACCTTTGTTTGTCTTATTATATTGTTTTACCATTTTAAAACCTCTTAGGTTTTGCTCACTTTTTTTTTTTTACACTTTTGTGTTAACATTTCTAATTTTTGAAGAGAATAGACAAAATAAATGTTGGTAAATAAAAATAATAATAACAACAATAATAAATAATAATAATAATTATTATTATCATTATTATTATTAATATTATTATTATTGTTGTTGTTGTTATTGTTATCAAAATGGTTATTAATTATTTTTAAACAAATGCTTAATAATTTTACCTTTGTCTTATTATGACTTGTTTTCTTCCATTTTAAAACCTCTTAAAAGGTGTTGCTTTGCATTATTTTGTTTGATTTGTTTTTACATTTTTGCTAACATATACAGCCTATGAAGAGAAAAGACAAAATAAATGTTAGTTAATATTAATAATAATAATAATAATAATAATAATAATAATAATAAGATTAAGAAGAAGAAGAAGAAGAAGATTGTTTATTTTATTGTTATAGCTATTGTTTTGCCATTTTATAACCGCTTCTAAAATGTTTCTAAAAACGCTTGACTATAAATGCAATGCTCATATTTATTTATAATGAATGCAGTGACCTTTATACACCTTTAAATGTGACTTTAGCTGCGATGCACTTTTAGGGGTCACATTGTGTAGTCTTTCCTCCTCTGTGTTTATCTGAGACTGTACACTATACATCATCCTGCAGGTGACAAATCAGTAACCCAAGGTTGAAGCTTGCCTGTCATTTAGCTTATCTGTCTCCCACTGAAAGATCGGGGATTAGAAGTCGAATCTCGCTCCATGCAACCTCAGAAGCATCGCTGATCTGTGCCTTGAGGGTGATGTGCTTGATTGAGCATTGCTGGAGGAGCTCTTTCTTTCACAACACACAACATGAAAGTTAGCACTGCCAGCCCTCGCATTAGCAGACCTTCCTTTTGTCCAAAGTAAATTAGCTGCGATTTTGATTGGCACGTACTCTGTGCTCATTATGCAAAATGGAACTCGACTATAGGATATAACAAGTTAAACGTGCCGTGTACCGCATACAGATGGCAGAAGCTTCTTTTACCGAATAACACTGCCCTCTATGGGCCTCTCTCTCTCTCTCTCGATCGCACTCTCTCTCTCTCTCCTCTCTATCTCACACACGCACACACACTGTGCCTTTTTTTTCTCCCTCTTCTCTCTCCGATTGTCTTACCATCGCCATCACCCTCCAATTATTCCGTCGCGTAAATTAAGACAGGGGAGAGGGCAGCGTATTGTGCAGGAAGCTCTTATTTTAAGTCCTCTCATAAATATTCCACCCTGCCCCAAATGTTACAATCGATCTGACGACAGTACAGCAACAGTGAGCCAATGGAAATCCAAGTTCCACTAGTTGAAACACTAGTTAAGATGGCAACGCATCTCCAAAGACGGATTTACGGGAACCTCTCGCCGAAACGAAATTAAAACAACAAAAATATGAACACAGACAACGCTGCATTGGAGGAAGAAGACATCAGCGAAGAAATCACATGCGCATCCGGCGAGATTCAACGCGATAGCAGCCGTACCACTCACAGGCGTCTCGGGGATGCGTACTTTGCGCGTCCGTTTTTGAGAAAAAAGGATAGACTGGCTAGCTTGTGGATACATTCCGTTTAAAATGGACATTGCAGCGGCTGGATTTTGCCGGGGAATGGCAGTGCGCATCAAGAGAAATTCCTAAACTTGCGTTTTTCCTCGTCTCAGCCTGCTGATCGTCACGTTTCCAGGGAGAGTTTGTGATACCCGGGCTGATCACGAACCACTTCACGGATTATCATACAGTCTGGTAAAAGAGGGACCGGTGTCTTCAAGGTTATGGATTGGCTGTGCTCATGATGTATTCGACTTTACCACATTTAAGCGGGTAAGGAACACGGATTGTCTTCCCAAGCAAAGCGAATCTCATTCGAAGCCCCGTATACATCCTGCTGCGGCTGGAGCTGTCCGTGGTGCTGAAACGCAGTTGGCACAGAACACAGCCTAACACATATATGTGTTTGCCTCGTGAAATATTCAGTTATGTCCGCGCTACACAACTTCGTATGTGCTTCACAGCCTTCGGGCGTTAGATTTTACATCCTCGATTATAAGGCATTGCGCGTTTCTTTGGAAAGACCGGCTTGGGTGCGCGATGAATGGGCTGTTTTTGTGTTGAATTAGTTCGTTTATTAAATCTGTGTAATTATCAGGGCTGATGTAGACTTTTATATCGTGCTATAGCGCGTTTGATTTGTGCTGGATCTGTGAATATGTGTTTGTGTGCGTCTTTGTGCGTCCAAGTGTGTGTTTATGTGGGAGAGTGGGGAGAGAAAGAGAGAGTGTATGTGTGTGTGTGTGTGTGTGTATGTGAGAGAGAGAGAGGTTGATTAGCATGGATACAAATGCTTCTACACAACAAAATGCTTTAATGTAATATTGTTTGCTCCCGATCAAGATGGAATCGGGGTATAATCGATGACGTCGCGTTTTGCTTTTAATCAACTCGCGTCTTTCTCGCCCGAGGGATGAGCTATGACTGTCACATTTACCGTCAAATGGAGAAATTCAACATAGGCACCTTTGTGAAACGTTGATGTGTCGTGCACTCCGTGGGTTTAACTTCGATACTCCTTTAAAGTTAAAACTGAAGACGTCGGATATGTGGGGTGAGTACGGGAAATGTCATTTGCATAGAGGTATGGCAAGGATCTCTGGTTCGAGGGAAAAATTACTGGCATGATATATATATTTTTTTTCAATCACAATGACATGTAGATTTGCTCATCTGTCTCGTTCAACGGCAGATGCTCAAGTTGGAAACCATGGAGATGTCGATTTGTTCAGTACACCAGCAACTGGCTTTACATGTTTTCCTCTTAGAGTTGAGTTGCCGCCGGAAAATACGTTGGAAATGCATTCCCAAATTGCGCATTGAGAGTATTTATGCCAGTGTTACTTTAAATTTCAAAGGAGAAAGAATGTGCGCTGTGTTTTTTTCTTCTCGTTTTTCCTCGTTATCCTCTCTCTGTCTTCTTAAATGTACCCGAATGTCGTGTTAAAAAGATATGTGGTTGTATTTGAAATATCACCAGCATTACATGATATACATGATGTATTATATTAAATAAATCCATGCATTTGATGTCATTAATAGAGTATAGAATGAGGCTGATCTTACATGATTAAACATGCAAACAAGTATATTATCTGTATTTAAGACCTTTTGCATTGGAAAGTTTTGATTAAATAACCGTGTGCATTGGTTATTCATGTCAGCACCTGTTTTTGCATTAAGTAGGAACAGTTTGATTTACATAGATGGGAAGTATTCTGTAAAAAAAAAAAATATATATATTAAAAAAAAAAAAAAATATATATATATATATATATATATATATATATATATATATATATATATATATATATATATATATATATATATATATATATAGCATTTCCTCAATGTAATGTACTTGGAAATGTGGAGATTGCGTGTTCATATAACAGACATTCATCGCATTTTTTCCTTTTCTAGATGACACCCGAAACTACAACTGCACTACCGTGAGCTGGGCCATTCCTGCACAAGAAAATGCATATCTGGATTCTGAAAATAATATTGCTGGTTGCCACATCTCTGAGTCTGGTTGAGCTGTATGACAATTATGGGGAGATCTGTAGGAATCTGTGCACTTGCGAGGAGAAGGAGGGCATTCTGACTGTCAGTTGTGAGAACAGGGGCATTGTGCGACTGTCGGAAATAAGCCCGGTGCATTTTTCTATGTACCATCTTTTGCTGACAGGCAATTTGCTGAAAAAATTGTCTGTCAACGACTTCATCAACTACACTGGAGTTACTATTTTGCATTTAGGTAATAATGACATTTCGGAGGTGGAGACCGGGTCTTTCAATGGCCTCCAGGGATTAAAGAGATTACATTTGAACAATAACAAAATAGACATTCTGAGGGACGACACTTTCGTCGGACTGGAAAGCCTAGAGTACCTGCAGATTGACTATAATTTTATTAGCACTATTGAACCTAATGCTCTGAACAGGCTTCATCAACTGACTGTGCTGATTCTCAATGACAACTTGTTGTCCGCTCTGCCCACAAACATTTTCCGGAATGTGCCCTTAACGCACCTGGATCTAAGAGGCAATCGCTTAAAAAGTTTCCCTTACATCGGCCTTTTGGAGCATATGGACAAAGTGGTGGAATTACAGCTGGAGGAAAATCCGTGGAACTGTTCTTGCGAGCTGATCGCGCTGAAGGCTTGGCTGGAGAGCATCGCCTACACTGCTCTAGTGGGGGAGGTGGTTTGTGAGACTCCATTCAGACTCCATGGCAGGGATCTGGACGAGATCTCAAAGCAGGAACTGTGTCCCAGAAGGGCCATTTCAGAGTATGAGATGCGTCCACCTCCCCCGCTCAGCACCAGCGGCTACTTCCAGACCACACCGGCAGCTGTTACGGCGTCAGCCACGTCTTCAGCCGTGCTGAGATCCTCATCGAGGCCCACCAAGGGTCCCCGCCAGTCTAGCAAAACCAAGTCCAAGCCCACATCTCGAATCCCAGCCAACCCCTACAACTACGGACCCATCATTGGTTTTCAGACCAAATCCCCCGTGCCTTTGGACTGCCCCACCACCTGTACATGCAATCTGCAAATCTCCGATCTGGGGCTAAATGTGAACTGCCAGGAAAGGAAGATCGAAAACATATCAGATCTAAAGCCCAAGCCATACAATCCTAAAAAGATGTACCTCACTGGAAACTACATCCCTGTGGTACGCAGATCTGATTTTGTGGAGGCCGAGGGATTGGATTTATTGCACCTGGGAAACAATCGGATAGCAGTCATACACGACAGAGCCTTTGGGGATTTAATTAACCTACGTAGGCTGTACTTGAATGGCAATTTGATTGACAGGCTCACCTCAGATATGTTCTTTGGGCTAAAGAGTCTGCAGTACTTGTATTTAGAATATAATAAGATTCGGGAGATTGTAGGCGGCACTTTTCGCTATGTGCCCAATCTCCAGCTACTGTTCCTCAATAACAATCTTTTAAAAACGTTACCCGGAGGGATTTTCTCCAGTCTGTCTCTGTCCCGCCTCAATCTCCGCAGCAACCACTTTCAAAACCTGCCTGTGAGTGGAGTTCTGGACCAGCTGAAAGCTCTGGTTCAGATTGACCTGTTCGAGAACCCTTGGGATTGCACCTGTGACGTGGTTGGCATGAAGATCTGGTTGGAGCAGCTGAATTCTGGAACGGTGGTCAATGATGTTAAATGCGTGACACCTAAGCGGCTTGCGGGACAGGATATGCGGGTCATCCCCTCTGAGCAATTATGTCCAGACTACTCTGATGTCATCGTGTCCACCGTAGTTCCTTCCGAGGAGCCTTCGGCAGACAGGATCACTACCACAGAGACGCCCCAAAGGTTTAACACCACTTCCAGCAATGTTCCTTTGTCTGTTCTCATTCTGAGCCTCCTTCTGGTTTTCATAATGTCCGTGTTTGTGGCAGCCGGCTTGTTTGTGGTGGTAATGAAGAGGCGCAAGAAGTCTCAGAGTGACCGTACCAGCACAAACAACTCAGACGTGAGCTCTTTCAACCTGCAGTACAATCTCTATAGCAATCGTTCCATCCCCAAAGTCAAGCCCGCAGCGGGGCTCGTCTATGAGTACATTCCCCATACATTAGGCCACATGTGCAAAAACCCAATCTACAGGTCCCGCGAAGGGAACGCTGTAGATGATTACTCGAATATGCACGAGCTCAAGGTCACCTACAGTAGCAATGTAGATGAGGACCAGGAGGTCTCCTTGAGGAACCAAAAGTACACAGTGAACGTCATCGAACCTCGTGAGCAACCTTCTCCTGTTCAGGACACGGAACACTTCTTCAGAGGGGTCTTGGAGCCGGATAAGTCTCCAGCGACTGCTGGTGGCAGATTTGAATATAAGTACTCTGGCCCCGTCCCATACACATACCAACCAAACTTCGACGTCAGGCGCCAGTTCTCACATCCCGAAGGATTACGAGAGACTATGCTTTATGGTACGATGCCAAGTACTGTCTTTGTGGAGCCCAATAGAAATGACTATTTGGAATTAAAGGCAAAACTTCAAATAGAGCCGGACTACCTCGAAGTTCTTGAGAAACAGACAACACAGAGCCAGTTTTAAACATTGGTCTATCTATCAATGCAGTAGGAGCATTCCCCCCCTTATGCTGACTCAAACTGGAGGGTGCCTTGGCACAATACACACCAACTCAAAAGAAAACAAAAAAAAAAAAAAGGAAATTGTCCAAAACCTTCAGTGGGGTGTGCCGAACTATGTTACTTTATTTTCAGAACCACATGGCATTACAGAAATAACTAAGAAATAAATAGAGCTCGCTGAACTTGGATGAAAGCACGAGTTGTGATATAAAACTGGCAATGCAAAATCTATTTTTTTAAGTCGATGATTGAATACGCATAAATCTAAGTGTACAGGTTAATCTCATCCAAATACATTTTCAGGAATATAATCATACGGATATGGCGGTTTTAAGGGGGTCAGGGGAGGGGGTTCATGTTCAAAAGAAAAAGAAACTACTTTCTGACAGAAACACTATACAGCAGCGCATCCAATCGAGCAGGACAGTTCCTCTGCTTTAGTCTGTAAGTAAGTACTGTATTTATTGGTATACTCTTTGCCATGTATTTTCAACATTTTTTCAATGCTCATCGATATTACGTGTGTCATGTCCCATGATTCTCTGTACGAGCATTTCGTTTGTAGTTTCCGATCACTTACTGTAGCTTGCATTGTACAAGTGGCTCCTTTTTTTTTCCAGCAGTGGCACACCCCAACGTCGAAGAGAGACTCTGCATCATTTACCGATTTCAAAGGAAAAGTGTCTTTGTATGCTGTCTGCACTTTTTTGGAAGATGGAAGGCCACGGGGTCTTCCCAGCTAACATTAGGAGAAAGATTATATATTAAAAATGAATATGTGCATTCATTCTTAATATGTATTTTTAATATGTTATATCGAAATTCATAAATAATAATTGAAGTAATAATTATGTTGTGTAATACTGATATTTTAATGTAACACCTATTTTTATACAAGCATTCGCAATTCTCTTTCCCTTATCGTTTTCATTGTTTTGATTGCTTTGCACTTATTGCACTATATTGACCAAAATATGTTTATGTCATCAATAAATATGATGTCCGGTTCTTATAGATCTTTGTCGGGAATTAAAACCAGCTTGACCACAGGTAACCAACGATTGCAAAGTTAATTCAATAGCTAAATCCATACTCAGGTAGTTTGTCTGTATTGGTTCAGCTCACAAACCCCTTATGGCCCATTTCCACTGAGTGGTACGGTACACTTATGTCACTTATATCAGGCTTGCGTTTCCACTGCCAAAAGGGCACCATTGGTACCCTTTTTGTGGGTGTGATGTAGGACAGATAGTTTCAGTCGACATCATTCTCACTTGAGGAAAGCTATACGGGTCGTTCACATATTATATGAGAAGCACTTCTTTCAAAACAGATGCTTTATACACATAAATGTGTGTAAATATTCATTACTAACCTTTCTATGAACATGGCTTGATTATAAAGGGCAGATCAAAGAGAAGTAACCTACTGTAACGTCTGCGATTATATAAAATAAATAAGTAAATGCAGCATATATGAACACATACAGCCCCTTACAGTCTTTGATATGTCACCAATTACAGAAAAACTACACACAGCATACAATTAGTCCTTATTTGGGTTCAAAAACAACACAACATTAAGCTCAGAGTCAGTGCAAACCTCTCTTTACTCCTCACTAGCACATGTAACCTCTGCTAGAAAGTTATCACGTCATTCCGAGTTCAAAATAGTCCAAAATGGTGATGATAATAGTTAAACATGTTCATGCTTTAGGCTGCTGATAGAATCATTTAGTTTTTTTTTTCCGGCTTCTCCTTTTTTTTCTTCGCCTTCAGGGCGTAGACTTGGCATGGACGGACGGGATGTGTCCCCACCAATATCCACCAATTACTGAAATATCCTCACCAATAATTGAATCGCCTTCAAAATAAAATAATGCTCTACCAACCTTTAGTAGCCTAGATGTGCTCAAAGGGTTAATTCCATAGACATGTGTAATTGATAATCGGGATGAAACTGTTAAAGTGCATCACATGCCTCTCAAAATGTCTACTTTCTGACCTCATTAAAGCCAGATTGCAGTAAAGTCATGTAAATAGACTTTTGCATCATAAGATGTGTTTCATTAATTGTTATTTGTATTATTAAGTGTTTAAAACCTACAGAATTTGTGCTGTTCAATACATGCCCTCTAGGGATTTACGTCCCCGCCAATGTCAAGACCAAATCTACGCCCGTGGGCTTCACTCTTGCATTTGTCCATTTCTAAAAGGATCGGATGTCAGAAGCACTTCAATAATCACGCGAACAATATTATCATCAGCTCAAGAAGTTTGTTATTTCAAATATAGACGCGGAGGCGAGCTTTAGACAGCCTTGTAAACAATGAGGGTAGACTCTGTTTTCTTCTTGGCTTTGTGGCTGTTCTTCAAGATGACGACAAGATTTGTTCGAGCTCGAGTCGAGCATGGCTTGTTATTATTTTTATGTATTATTCAGGTGTAATGTCTCGGCTGTGTATTTAAAAATGCCGTTTCGTTTGTTTTCATTCTCCTGGCTTGTGCACGAGCTACTGACGTATCTCTGTAAACCAATAGGGTTCAACTGTGCATCGGGCTCCACCTTTTGGTACCCTTTTGTTATGCTAATTACCCTTTTGAAAGGTTGGTATGGTACAGTTAGCTCTTTGGTACCTTTTGACAGTGGAAACGGCCATGAAAGCAAACCGAACTATACCGTACCGTACCACTCAGTGGAAATGCAGTACCACTCAGTGGAAACAGGCCATTATTCTTCAACACAATAAGCTACTAAATAGGGTCAACTATTCTAACGGTGTAAGATGGAACAAGTAATCAATTGTAGCTATTCTGCCATATGCTAATAATGGAGATGATCTATTACCACAAACAGGTGATATTACACAAATATAAACAGTATATGCAAGTGGATATCTTGAAAACAAGGGTTTGCATCGAACAATCACACACTCCTTTTTTTTCCCCAAGTCGTTTGGAAGCCCTCGGATCAATGGATTATACCTTGATCTTTAAAGGTGCTTCATAAGAAGTTCGCCGTTTGCCCTCTATACCATGACGGACTAAAATATTGGTTCAGCCAGTGGATTTTAAATTGCTGTGTCGAGTGTTGAGAGGAAGCTGGGAGGGAAGCTGACCTGGCCCTCTGCTCAATGATAAAGAGGTCTGCTTTGTACCCAGTGCCTCACTAGGCTCAAGGGTCCTATTCCACTTTGAGCACGATGTGGATCTTTTTATAGCTGTGAAGCAAAATGAAGGCTGCATCCGAGGATGAGGGGCTTGAATAATTTGGGTAACCTGACAACTTGTCTTTATAAGCTGAAGAGGGTGAATTGTGGCGCTGTAAAGCCACAAAGGCGCTATTATGAGAGGACCGACCTTGACGTACTCTTACACACTGAGTGTGCTGCTGAGGGATGTTAATGTAATTAATAACGCGCAAGGGCTGATTGTCATGTGACTGTTTTTTTTTTTTTTCTTCAATGCTTAACCATGTATTTTCAACAAAGTGTTGCTTGTTTTTCTGTTATTTTCAATCAAGGAAATGTAGATAAGCAGACATGAATAAAACGTTATGCATCAACGTCTTCAGAAAGCATAATTGGAGTCTTCCGGATCAGTCTCCTGGGTTCTCCAGCAGGACTACTTCATTTGCATCCGAAGGATACCTGCATCAGAAGGTCAGACTCCAGGAGTGTCGTACTTTTAAGGTTGTTGGAAATTCACAGTTGTTTTGATGCCATGCTTAGGATGCATTCCAATATGGTACCGTTCGCCTAAATGATCTCCATTTAAATGCATGCCTGTTCCTCGAACCATTAGCTGATATTGTTTTTGGCCACCGAGCTAATGTGCGCTCTGAACCGAAGGATATTTTTGAACAGCGAGGGCTGCATTACTGATTGGGTGGCATGAAAGTAAGACAAAAACATCAGTTGCGTACCTCCACATGCGCAAATTGCAAATGATGCCTCTTAATCGGGATGATGGGCTTTGGGAGGGGCCGTCAGGGGAGCCTACCATGTTTAATTTCCCCACTGATTATTTCACTTATCTCGTTTTCGGGGGGGGGTCACTGCTGCGGAGAGGACCTGGGAGGGAGATGGCATGCGATTGACGACATTTGCAATTGAGTTCAAGGAGGTTTGGCTAATTGAGAAGGCAGCGATGATATCTGACAGGCACCAATGAGTCTGTTGATTAGTTTAATCATGGTATTTAATGGAACTCCTTGAGCCGTGGGGAAACGTTAAAGTGCGATAATTTTGCAGGTTGGGAGTCATTTTAAGCCTCTGTAACAATGTGAGTTTGCCGTCTGGCCTGGAGATGTTCAAAGTCGTGTTTGCTTATTCATTGCTAATTTGTTTGCACACCTATTCGTATGGGTTTTCTGAATGATTGAGTGCGGTTCTTTTGCATCTTGTGTGGGTGTTTCGACTGGAGCAAATCTGCAGCTCTGCATTGTTTCTATTGCTTTTTGCCTGCATTTGATGTGCTTGGAACGTTTTCTGTCTTCTCTGTTTATTTGGGCATGTGTGAACACAGCAATTGTGGTTTCGACCCACTTGAGAATGAAATCTGGAGTAGTTACCCTGTGGTGAAAAAGTGATACAATCTGGTAGACTAATGGACTCTTTTTACAAGACAGTGATGATGTTTTTTAAAGGCCATCAGCATCTTCAAGCTTTAAAAATTTAGAATATTTAGATATTTAACAACAAGTACACTTATAAAGCTATATCAAATAAATAATATAATATTTGCACGCCGTTTTGTATGCAGTGTGTGCGTGTGTATATATACAGTTAAACAGTTGATGTTTGACAGAGGAAGGAAATTTTCACTGTATGTCTGATAATATTTTTTCTTCTGGAGAAAGTGCTATTTGTTTTATTTCGGCTAGAATTAAAGCAGTTTTGAATTTTTTAAAAACAATTTTTGGGACAATATTATTAGCCCCTTTAAGCATTTTTTTTCCCGATAGTCTACAGAATAAACCATCGTTATAGAATAACTTGCCTAATTACCCTAACCCGCCTAGTTCACCTTATTAACCTAGTTAAGCCTTTAAATGTCACTTTAAGCTGGATAGAAGTGTCTTGAGAAATATTATTTACTGTCATCATGGCAAAAATAAAATAAATCAGTTATTAGAAAAAGGGTTTTAAAACTATTATGATTAGAAATGTGCTGAAACAATCTTCTCTCTATTAAACAGAAATTGGGGAAAAAATAAACAGGGGCGCTAATAAGTCAGGGGGGGGCTAATAATTCTGACTTCAACTGTATATATATATATATATATATATATATATATATATATATATATATATATATATATATATATATATATATATATATACAAAATATATAAAATATATGAACTGCAAAAACAAAAAAAAACTCTGGGTTCTACACAATTCCTTCATGTTGTCCACACAATCATTAAGTTAACTAAATTGTGGTTATATATTAAGTGGATTAAACATAAAACAATTAAGTTGTCCCCCCAAAACAACTTAAGAATTGTGTTTTATATATATGAGGGATGCATTTGATAGATGCTCAAAATAAGCTTCCGTGAATTCAAAAAGGCCCAGATATTGACAAATAATGTTATAAAAGCTGTTCTAATGCAAAAATATGACTGAATTGCCTTTTGTTACAGTTATGAAATAGTTTAATAACAAGCAGGAAATGTTCAAGAGCCAATTACATTACCAAATCAAATCTATCTATCTATCTATCTATCTATCTATCTATCTATCTATCTATCTATCTATCTATCTATCTATCTATCTATCTATCTATCTATCTATCTATCTATCTATCTATCTATCTATCTATCTATCCCTGTACGTTTTGCTTATCATAGGAAAGTTATGTTGATTTAGCAAATTTTTACTCATGCAGTGCATATAATCAGACTTTAAAAAAATCTGTAATTCTAACATTTATGTAAATTATGTAAACTACCTATATCATCAATGATAATCAAAAAGAAAATGTAATATGAAGCTGGAGAAATATGAGAGATCTTCTTACCTGGCAGCCATCTTGAAACAA
Source organism: Danio rerio (assembly GCF_052040795.2). Lineage (NCBI taxonomy): Eukaryota > Metazoa > Chordata > Actinopteri > Cypriniformes > Danionidae > Danio > Danio rerio. Next base: position 4,965,736 of record NC_141021.1, on the reverse strand, counting down.
CTCTCCCATGTGCTCCTTCATTCCAAATTAAACTTTATTTAAACTGTTTATTTGTTTTAACCCACGTGTTAAGCTGCGGTCATTCTCCTCACCGAAACATGTCCGTGTATGTTTGAATGTGTCATGTTGTAATTTAAACATATCAGAATTAAAAATTCAGAATAAAAAAACTAAATGAAATGACAACATTTTTACTCAATTTATAATTGAGTAATAATATATAACTGAGTGATATTTGAATCAATATCTTAGTAAATATGGGTAATATATTTCGGTGCATTTGAACAAAACAGATTTATTAAACTGATATATTTAATAAAATAATATTTTAGTCACAGAGCGCCTTTAGAAATGGAAAATAATACATTTAAATTCATGCAAAATATTGTAAAACAAAATTATAAACTTCAACATTTCAACGAAATTGTGTATATATTTTCGTTTCTCTTGATATTTGCTTAATTTTATTTTATTAATATTAAAATATGAAAATTATTTATAAAAATAATTTGTATTTAATATTTTTACCTAACATAACTTTGGGGTACTCATTTTTAAACCATTAATTGTAAGTTATTCTGTTAGTTTAGCTCCAGATTTGGCTTCGGTACTGACTAAACTAATGTATATGCACAAATATAATATTGTAAAGCATCCTATAGAAAATGTTAATTTACACGAGAGATTTATGAGGGGTGTACCCATATATGCTGAGCACTGTATGTATGTATATATATATATATATATATATATATATATATATATATATATATATATATATATATATATATATATATATATATATTCTGAATATGCACCCCTATACACATTTCTAGAGAGTGTCAAATATGTCCCAGGAGCTACATTTTTTTGCTGTTTTTGTTTTTGTGAATTCATTAGAGGCCGCTGTGTATACTTTTAGAAATTTCAAATTTCTCTCGCAAGTGCCATTCGCACCTGCTGTTCTCCAGTCCACCAGAGGTCGCTGACTGACTGACTGACCGATTGACTGACCCACCCTCCTCCTTCCCTAAACCCAACCCATAATGCTTTAAAAAGCACTGATTGACCAGCGACCACCCACTTCCCTAAACCCAACCAATAGTGTTTACAAAAGCAATCCTCTCTGCGTCTCAAATCCACTGACATACATAGTGAGCCACTGGACAAACTAGCGGAAAAGCCTTCCATACAGAGATAATCGATCAGCTGCTAAGCACAAAAAGGAAACGAAATGCAAAGAATTCGTAAAGACCTCTGGCTACATAATTCGCGATCTCCAGAAATGTATATAGGGCTACATTTTCAGAATGAGCCTGTGTTGACTGTATCTCTGGTTTATAAAAAGAAAACAAGCTGCGAAAGCACTCTTTAATTACAGTATATGCTGCGTTAATGTCCATCATGCATCTGATGTTATGAGAGACATGCATTGCGATGGAAAATATATTGCTTTAATGCTCGAGCTATGCCAAGAGCTAATGGAGATAATTATACATTGAATGGTTTAGGGGTTTGTTGCTGCTCGTGTTTATCCTTAAAAACCAAGTGTTCAGTAGTATCCATGCGATTTGGACAGTGTACAGGGTCTAATTTGGGCCTCGATGGGCCCCTAGAAGCAAATAAAGTGGTTTATGAAGCTAAAGTATTCAGATTGCACGCATCACCCATTCAGACGCGCAAAGCACGCTGCTTGTAGCCAAGTTTTCGGATGCTGTGAGAAACACAGTTATCCATGCTTATGGGCTGGTAACTGGCAGCGGTCGCCATAGCAACTAGACACCTGTTGGTTAGTGGCTAATCCAAGGGAAATTACCATAAACATGGCAAACTGTGCCTCATACGACTGCATTCATGTAGTTCAAATGACACCCGACGTGGCTTCATCTTCCCGGATTGTTGTGGAAAATTGTTTTAATTAGTGTATTTTTGGCGAATTAGCAGTTTTGTGCTGGTAGAGGAACGAGCCCGACAAAGAGACACAGAAAAGGCCCCTGTGAAGGAGCTGCGGGCTGTTTTAAGTGCGAAAACACGACTAATTTGTTTTTGTCTCGACTCCCTTTAGATTTCATTGGGCTAAGCTAACAAGTGAAGCAAAGAGAATTAGAAAGGAAAGCCTGATGTTGACGTCAGCGCTCTGATGCTGTTCTCATTTCACCCAGGCTAAATATAATTTAATGTAGGACAGTGTGAGTTTGAAGATTTCTGTTTTACCTAAAACTTATGGCTGGATTTTCGCCGTCGGCATGCTGTTTGCTTTCCTTAAGATCCTCGCGTGTGTCTTTCAGTCAAAGAGAGAAAAAAAGATCCATTAAAATATATATATATATATTTTTGTTGCTTGTTTAAACTACTTATTTGAAATGATCTAAAACAACACCATTGTTGAGATTTTGTTGGGTTAACTTAATTGTTTTATGTTTAATCTGCCTAAATTTGTTATAAAGTAATTAGTTAACTTAATTTCTACATGTTGTACCAACACAAATCTATTGTGTGAAACACAGCACTTCACGGCGTAGATAAATAAATGGATGGATGGATGGATGGATGGATAGATAGATGATAGATAGATAGATAGATAGATAGATAGATAGATAGATAGATAGATAGATAGATAGATAGATAGATAGATAGATAGATAGATAGATAGATAGATAGATAGATAGATAGATAGATAGATAGATTGCTTCCTGAAATAAATGCTAATTCATGTGCAAATGTATAATGCTGTTAAAAGATGGCACAAACCGTAGACTAATCTCGAGTGTTTTATCAAGAGTGTATTTATCCTTTAGTTAATATGACTCTTGAGCAGCTGGTGTGAAGAGTTCAGTGTATTTACTGTTCTGTTCTTTGTAATGAAAACAAAGTATTTATGTATTTATGGACGCTGTTATCTCATTTCTATTTGTAAAGCAAAAACATTTACAAGTAAAACATAACATATATTTTATATTATATTATGTCATGTATAAAACTTATAATAATTATTATTAATAATACTAATCATGTTGTTGATGATGATGATGATGATGATAGTATTAATTTCTTCTTCTTCTTCTTCTTCTTCTTATTATTATTATTATTATTATTATTATTATTGCTGTTTTTTGTGTTGTTGTTAATACTACTACTACTACTACTACTACCATTAATAATAATAATAATAATACTAATAATAATCATCATTATCATCGTGACTTTAATACTTATTTTAAGCAATGATTTACAGAAGACATCGCAGCAACCATCAGCATTCTTTAAAATATCTTCTTTTGTGTTCAACAGATGAAAGAAACTCAAACAGTTTTTGAACAAGTAAAGATTGAGCAAATGATGACCAAATTAAATTTTTGCGTGAACTATCCCTTTAAGGATATTTTTGACATTTTATTACCACAAAATTAGTTTGAACCGTTAGGCAGAAATGTGCATATATAGTACAACATTTACAATTATTAATACAGTTGAAGTCAGAATTATTAGTCCCCTCTGAGTTATTAGCCCCCCTGTTTATTTTTCCCCAACAGAAGATTTCCTCTAAACATAATAGTTTTAATCACTCATTTCTAATAACTGATTTATTTTAACTTTGCCATGATGGCAGTAAATAATATTTTATAGATATTGTTCAAGACACTTCTATACAGCTTAAAGAGACATTTAAAGGCTTAACTAGGTTAATTAGGTTAACTAGGCAGGTTAGGGTAATTAGGCAAGTTATTGTACAACGATGGTTTGTTCTGTAGACTGTCGGAAAAAATATAGCTTAAAGGGGCTAAAAATTTGGGAAATAATTAAAAACTGCTTTTATTCTAGCCGAAATAAAACAAATAAGACTTTCTCCAGAAGAAATAATATTATCAGACATACTGTGAAAATTTCCTTGCTCTGTTAAACATCATTTGGGAAATATTTATATATAAAAAAAAATAGTCAACTGACTTCAACTGTATGTATGTATAATTAGTACAATATTAGTTCATGCCAATAAAGCAGAAACTTGCATATATTATGTAAAATATCATATACTTTTTACATATTCAATGTGATGCATGCATCAAAACAACACATATTTCTACGAAAACCACAAGGTCCCAGCATTCTTCCTAATATCTTCTGTGTTTAACAAAAAAAAAAAGAAACTCAAAAAGGGTTTGAACAAGTAAAGGTTGAGGTTTCATTTTTGTGTAAACTATCCCTTTAAGGATATTTCTGGACATTTTATTACCCCAAATTCTTGTATTTATTACTGCCTTTTTAATATGTTTGTTTACAAAACACCTAGCGAAAGGCAGCCACATTCACCAAACATATTTAGAAATTGAAAGATAATGCAATTACATTAAAATGTTGCAAAAGATAAATTGCAACTAGCCAAATTTCAGCTAAATTATATATATATGTATATATATATATATATATATATATATATATATATATATATATATATATATATATATATATATATATATATATATATATATGGCTTCTCTTAATTTCTCCTCTGTTTAAATTTGTATCTAATATTTTTCTGACATATACATTTAGGTGTACTAGTTTTTGGTCCGTTATCGTAAGTTATTTAGTTAGATAAGCTGCTGAATTGGCTTCAGTAAATTACAAAATTAACTTGAGCCATTAAAGCAGACACTTTCAAATATAATACAACATGTACTAATTTTTAATCATTCAATGTGATGCATGCACTGAAACAACACATCTCATCTTTGACCCGTAAATGCTTGGAGGTTTCTACTATCAAATTAATGGAATTAATAGGCTCTATAAATGCTATTTCTAAGAAATGCACTGAATCATAGGCCTAATCACTGATGTCACGCTGTACAAAATGTCCTTGTACACTGCAAACTAATATAAGCAGACACAAATGCGATCACACTGCGCGATAACCTTTTGTTCCTGTGTGCGCTGGGATCCTGAAGCAGTTTTTTTTTTAATATTTATATTTCTGGAGTTCAGCAGACTACTATTGTACTTTTCTTATCAGCAACGGTGCCTGTGACACCCTGATGGGCTGTGTGTTGGTTCAGACTTCATGCTGTATTTATTACTGCCTTTTTTTTTATATGTTTGTTTACAAAACTGCACCTAGCGATAGGCAGCCACAGTAACCCTGTCGTTTGATAAATGGCGAGCGTCGCATTACTGACTCCCTGCATCCCGGCCCTTGTGATGTCTGGCCGAAAAAGAATAAAAATAAAAATACAACAGGTTGATGTATCGCCGCTTGAGTGCTTCAAGCCGTTTAACAACAGGCTTTACATCATAGTCACAGAGCAAGCAAAGTCACATTGGGTGAAGTTGGCCGGGGAATGTGTGATGCCATGCGCTGTGTGTACAGTTGAAGTCAGAATTATTAGCTCTCCTGTGATTTATTTCAAATATTTGATATTTATTCATTGGGATGAACCCCTTTAGATGTACCATCTTGTTTTCGAGGGGGTCCCACAATTAATCGCAATCACATAATAACAACAGAAGAAGACAAAACATAACGTACACAACATCCAAAAAACATGACATATTATAAAAAATAAGTAAATAAATAAAATAAAGTAAAAGAAAAATAATAAAATAGAAAAGAAAAGAAGGGAGGGGGGGTGGAGTATTATACATACATACATATATACAATTGAAATCAGAATTATTAGCCCCCCTGAATCATTAGCGCCCGTTTATTTTTTTCCCCAATTTCTGTTTAATGGAAGGAAGATTGTTTCAGCACATTTCTAAACATAATAGTTTTAATAACTCATCTCTAATAACAGATTTATTTTATCTTTGTCATGATGAAAGTAAATAATATTTTACTTGATATTTTTAAGACACTTCTATACAGCTTAAAGTGACATTTAGAGGCTTAACTAGGGTAGATAGGTGAACTAGGCAGGTTAGGGTAATTAGGCAAGTTATTGAGTAATGATTGTAGACTATCGAGAAAGAAAAAATAGCTTAAAGAGGCTAATAATTTTGTCCCAAAAATGTTTTTTAAAAATTTCAAAAGTACTTTTATTCTCACCGAAATAAAACAAATGAGACTTTTTCTCCAGATGAAAAAAATATTATCAGACATACTGTGAAAATGTCCTTGCCCTGTTAAACATCATTTGGGAAATATTTAAAAAAAGACAAAAAAAATCAAAAGGGGGCTAATAATTCTGACTTCAACTCTATATATATATATATATATATATATATATATATATATATATATATATATATATATATATAAACTATATACAGATCAGTAAATCAAGCAACATATAAATTATAATATCCTCAGGAAAAGCAAGTACAATACAAAGTAAAATAAGATAGCAAAGTCTGCTTAAAGACCTTAAATGATGTAATGGATTGAGTGTTCGCATCAGTAAATTAATCCAATCTGTTGGAGCCTTAAACATAAAAGCTCTTTTACCCATAGATTGTTTACAACGAGGAACAAAAATATAAGTCTGAACAGAATGGCTAACTTGATAATTTAAAGAAAAAAAAATATAAAATATTGATGTAAATAGTAAGGATCCTCAAAATGAACATCCTTGAAAATATTTTCCAAATGATGTTTAACAGAGCAAGGAAATTTTCACAGTATTTCCTATATTTTTTCTTCTGGAGAAAGTCTTGTTTGTTTTATTTAGGCTGGAAAAAAAGCAGTTTTTAATTATTTTAAAATGCTTTCAAGGTCAATATTATTAGCCCCCTTAAGCTATATATGTTTTTGATTTTCTACAGAACCATTAATATGCAATGATTTGCCTAATTACCCTAACTTACCTAGCTTATTAACTTAGTTAAGCCTTTAAATATCACTTTAAGTTGAACACTAGTATCTTGAAACTTATTTAGCAAAATATTATACACTATTAATATTATGCACTGCCATCCAGGGCGATATATCGTTTCATCATCGATATTGCAATGTGTGCGTTCACAATAGTCACATGGCAGCATCTGCAATGTGGAGTTGGGATCAGCAATGAAGACTGCACAGTGTTATTTTTGATCACATTTAATTATTTAGTAATAGAGCCAGGACAAAATATCGATGCTGGTTTATTGTGATAAATCCAACCACGATATATTATTGATGTAGCCATGTATCGATATTTATTTAAAGGTACAAAAGCTAATTCATCAGCCTTGCACTGCTACCGATACCACTTAGGCGACAGTACATGAGATGATGCTTCTAGTAGTGTTAGATTGAACGCATACAGTTGAAGTCAGAATTATTAGGCACCCTGTTTATTTCTGTTTAACAAAAAGCAGATTTTTTTTTCCTAAGAAGATATTTTTCTTTAATTAATTATATGTTTCACTCAAGACCACCACTTTCACCTGAGCATCTTTTTTAGTACTTTTTAAACTTCTGACTGGTCGCACGAGACTTGTGTGTTTCTTCCCAGGGAACACGCGTGCTGCTAAAATGTTAACCTTCTATGCACTTTAAGTCACTTTGAAACAAGCTCTCAGCGCATAACCGTGAATGTAAAAAGACAGAGTGTGAGGATCCGAATGCACTGTCCCATTTCATTTGTACTTGATCAGTGATTGTGGGCAGCTGGAGTGCAAACAACTGGGTCATTCCTCCCATGCAGAACATTTCTCATCTGGTTAGTACACTCTAGATGTCATACAATGAAAACAGAAATGTTACAGAAAAAAGTAACAACATGTAGAAACACGTTGATTTCATGTGACTACTTTTACTTGAGTGCATTTGTGAAGATATAAATATACTTTCAGTCCTTACAAGGTAAAAAAAAAATGATTTTCTTACTTAGATTTGTTGAGTTGTTTCTAGTCCAAATATCTACAAATTCCTAAATCAAAAAGCAACCTCTAGACATGCAAAACATATTAGTCTCTGTTTTAACAATCTAGGCGCAAAGTCTAAAGAGCATAGCACAAAAGCATTAAAGGTACTGTATGTCTGAATCCACTTTTGCTAGAAAAAAACATGGTCTAACACGGTTGTGCTTATTCTTTTAATGAGTTCTGGCTGTGTTTTGAGCATCACATGCATTAAACCAATTAGAGTCTCATCTCCTTTTCCCTTTAAAGGGTCACGAAACACCAAAACACTTTTTTTGAGCTGTTGACAGTCGTATATGTGTCCCACTCTGCTAAAACCACTATTAGGACACATATATTACACAAAAACGTGATAATTGGTTGTTTTTGCAATATTTCGAGCAAATCCGTTCTTCCCTTTTGAAACTAATTTTTGAAGCTGCGTCACGCCGATTAGATCCTTGTGTGTATTCCAGCTTGTAGACTGGATGTCTGTACCTGCGAGTGCATCGTGATGTCTCTGAGCGTGCAGCTTTCATTCATAAGAAAGACTTGGTTTAAACCAATCAGCACGCAGTACAGTGTTCAGACGGCAGAGAGACGCCATGTTGTGCTGCCAAAACAAGTGGAAGAATAAGAAGTGTTTGGAGACGTCGGTCATCAGTGTTGCATTTATAAATGTGCTGCATCGAAGATTTTGTTTTTATTTCCCCGCTATGAGAGTGCAGCTGGACCACGTGTGGATTACAGTGCACATGACAAAAATACGTTTGCATGTCAGTACGATCACCTTATTTATTTATTTATTTATTTATTTATTTATTTATTTATTTATTTATTTATTCATTCATTCATTCATTCATTTTTTTTACATTTTTTATTTTATTTGTCATTTTATTTGTTATTTTATGTCAATTTAAACATTTTGATATTGAAATAATGCATTCATCTTATTTTTTATTTATTTATTCATTCTTTTTTTCTCAATTAAGTTTTAACATGTCTTTCAAACATTTTGATATTGAAATAATGTGTTCGCCATGTATTTATTTATTTATTTACTTATTTTTTATTATTATGTTTATTTTTGTATTAATTCATTCCTTAATTTTTTTTACATTATTTTATTTTGAATATGTCATTTTAAACATTTTCATGTTTAAATAATATGTTCACTGTTTTTTATTTTATTTATTTATTTACTCATTCTTTTTTTTCATTTATTTTATTTTATTTTTTAACACGTCATTTCAAACGTTTTCATATTTAAAGAATATGTTCATCTCATTCGATCATTCATTATTTATTTATTTATTTATTTATTTATTGTTGTTTTGTTTTGTTTTGCTTTGATTTTGCTTAATAACACTTATAATGGTTCATTAGTTAGAGTTAGTAAATATATTTACTAACATTAACTAAGCATGAATAATCTTGTGAAGCATTTATTTTTCATAGTTTAACATTAACTAATGTATTAAAATCCAAAGTTGTGCTTGTTACATTAGGTAATGCACACTGACTTAACATGAACTAACATGAATTTAACTATTTAACTAACTAACTAACTAACTAACTAACTAACTAACTAACTACCTAACTAACTAACTAACTAACTAACTAATTAACGTTAACAAAGAGGAATAAATACAGTAATAAATGTATTATTAATATTACGTTCATGTTAACATTACCTAACTTGAACTAAGTCCATGTTAACATTACCTAACTTGAACTAATTGACCATAAATTTAAAGTGTTACGTTTAATTTAATTTAATTTAATTTAATTTAATTTAATTTAATTTAATTTAATTTAATTTTATTTTATTTTATTTTATTTTACATTTGGGTCCAACTATTGTATTTCTTGTAATGTCTCTCTAGTTTGGTGCATTGTTATTTCTGGAGAGTTGTGCTGTGTCTAAAAATTGCCTCTGGATTGAATTTCACATTCAGCACAGACATGTGCAGATCCACACACAGCTGTGTGCACATATCATGCAGGACTGAAACCAAATCTCCCCACATAACAATGTGATTTCATGCACGACTCATGTCTATTATATGCAGATCGTTTCCTATGGCAGATTCAGAGCTGAGGGTTTATTTTTTTAGGCTATTGTCGTATTCTTTCTTTTTTCTGCCATGTTCTGAAGTGCATGCATTTCAAATGAAGCTCTATTGGTTGTGTAAGTCATCCGGTTGGATTTTGTTCTTTGGCTGTTTTGTCTTGTCCTGGTTTTGCTGTGTCTGGCAGAGACGACAGTGTTGATCCAAATTGAGGCTCTCAGAAAGAATCAGGGAGCATGAGATAGCATGTCTAATGAAGTGCTGGTGAAGAGACGCCTTCATTTCCGGCTTGTGTGAGACTGATGCTGTCTTAATGAAGATACTGCATGGAAGACAAAGCAAAAGATATTTCATCATCACTAAAAAAAAAACTAAAAATGTTCGGCTGATTTGAGTGTGTGAAATGGAAACGGAAAAGAAGCTCTTCTATGTTTCCCTTTTTATTTCAGAGAGGGGAAAAAGAGTGTTTTGTTCAACTTTATAACAATTACAGTTACACTGATTTAAAATGAAGCTAAAACACCTGTGGATATTTGATTAAAATGGATTAATGATAACACAAATCCATTGGGCTGTTATTTAAATTCCCCACGACACTGACTGATTGATTGATTGATTTTTTTTGGTTGGTTGTTTTTTTGATTGAATGATTGATTGATCTATAGATTGATTGATTGATTTTTATAAGATGGATGGTTGATGGATTGGTTTGTTGGTTGTTTTTTTTTATGTTTGGTTGATTGAGTGACTGACTGACTGATTGTTGGATTGACATATTTTTTTGGTAGGTTGTTTTTTTAGTTGTTTGGTTGGTTGGTTAAATGATTGATTTATTGATTAATTGATTGATTAACTGATATATTGATTGATTGAATTATTTTATTTGAATGATTGTTTTTTGTTTTTGTTTTTTGCTTGGTTGGTAGTTTTTTTTTCTTCTTTAGGTAGTTTTTTTTTAAATGATAAATTTTATGTTTGGTTGTTTTTTGAATGTTTGACTGACTAACACATTGATTGATTAATTGATTACAATGTGTGTGTGTGTGTGTGTGTGTGTGTGTGTGTGTGTGTGTGTGTGTGTGTGTGTGTGTGATTATTAAGATTTTATTTAAATAATTTAATTTAATGTATTTTTTATGTTTTGTTATTTAGTTGTTTTTCTGGTTGGTTGGTTGGTTGGTTGGTAGTTGTTTTTTGTTGTTGATTGATTAGTTGGTTGGGGGATTGATTGATTAATTGATTGATTGTATTTCTATATAATAATCAAAAGCAATTAGTGTATTTTTCATTTAATTTAATTTACTTATTTAAAGAGAAAAAAAAGAAGTGAACTTCAACAAACATAAAAAAAATGAGAGTCAGAATAAGGCACTGGTTCGAGTCTCGGCTGGGTCAGTCGCCATTTCTGTGTGGAGTTTGCATGTTCTCCCCGTATTGGTGTGGGTTTCCTCTGGGTGCTCTGGTTTCCACCACATGTGCTATAGGTGAATTGAATAAACTTATCTGTAGTATATAAATGTGAATAAGTGTGTATTGATGTATTGAGTGTGTTTCCCAGTGCTGGGTTGTAGTTGGAATGGCAACTGCTGTGAAGCACAAATATGCTGGAATAGTTGGTGGTTCATTCCAACGTGACAAACTCCGATAAATAAAGGACTAGGCTGAAGGAAAATGAATGAATGAATGATACTATTTAAAGAGTATAAATAGAGAAATGGATATTGTCTGACCTGAAAAGCTTGATCGGTGCTTGTCAAATCTTCACTTAGCATAAATACTTTACACAAAGAGCTGTAAAATGTGTGCTTTCAATTCTCCCAGCTGATTTCATTTGAACTGTGTTGATTTGTTTTATCATTCATGAGTAATTGCCTTGAACTAATTTCAGCTCCTCTATATGAACACCCAGATGAAGGAATATTTGAATTAGTAAATTAATACTGAACCTGAAGCCAGAATCCCATAATTCATTTGTATTATTTTCTGCTATTAATGGCCAGGTGAGAAATACAGTTCATTTAACAATTACTATAACCTGTTAACTATTCCTAGTCCCAGAAGTATGCAAAACCTGCATATGCTAAAGTCTTATATTGAAATCCCTATAGTGTTCAGCATATATTAGTACACCTCTTATGCATTTATATTTTCTATAGATTGCTGAAGATTAATCTGGAGCTAATCTGACAAAATAACTTCATAACAGTCCAAAAAATTAATAGCCTGAATTTATATGTTAGGAAAAAAATATTAAATCTATGAAATCTGTTTTGTTCAAATGCACCAAAATATATTACCTTAATATACTGAAAAATGTATGGATAAAAAATGTTTACCTATTTATGCTGAGCAGTAGAATAAATGACTAAATGAATGAATGAAATAATACATAAATTAATAATGATAAATAAATAAATAAATATATATATATATATATATATATATATATATATATATATATATATATATATATATATATATATATATATATATATATATATATAGAGAGAGAGAGAGAGAGAGAGAGAGAGAGAGAGAGAGAGAGAGAGAGAGAGAAAAAGAGAGAGAGAGAGTAAATTTAGTATAAGCTAATTTCATTAGAAAAAAAGAATTCCATCACTTATCCTCCCTTTTATCCATCCATCCATTCATTCGTTTGTTCCTTCGTTCGTTTGTTCATTCATTCATACCCCCATTTATTCATCTATCAGATCCATCAATCCATCCATCCATTCATTCATTCATTCATTGAATTCACACATTCATTCACTGAATCGATCATCAATTAATCCATCAGATCCATTCATTCATTCATTTATTCATTCATCTATTCATTGGATTCATCCATCCACCCATTTATTCATCCATGAGATCTGTCCATCTGTTAATTCGTTTATACATCAATTAATTCATCAGTTCATTAAACCACCCATTCATTCATTCATTTATTCATCTATCCATCAGATCCATGCATCCGTCCATCCATCCATTCATTCATTTATTCATTCATTCATCAAATCCATCCATCCATTAATTCATTTATTAATTCATCCATCAATCCTTCCACCATTTATTCACCCATCCATTAAATCCATCTATCCAGCCATTCATTCATTCATTCATTCATTCATTCATTCATTCATTCATTCATTCATTCATTCATTCATTCATTCATTCATTCAACAGATCAATCTATTCATTACGTTAATCTATTGTATCCATTAATCCATTGGATTCATTCATTCATTCATTCATTCATTCATTCATTCATTCACCAGATCCATTAATCTAATAATTCATTCATTCATCAATCAAATCCATCAATCTCTCTGTCCATCCATTCATTCATCCAACTGATTCATTCATTCATTCATTCATTCATTCATTCATTCATTCATTCATTCATTCATTCATTCATTCATCCAACTGATTCATTCATTCATTCATTTATTTCAATCATTCATTCATTCATTCATTCATTCCATGTCATCCATCCATCCATCATTTATAGGCATATTAGCATAAGAAGTGTAATTGACTCCAATCCCTTAAATGATTAGTAAATAATACACACAGTATCTCCATCATCATCCCGAGCGTCTGTTATTTTCCAGTGTCACCAGTTTTCATTCAATCATCATTTATTTCTTCCTTAAAGAGCCGCTTCTCTCCTGGCTTTTTTTCTGAAGCCCAACAATCATGTTTTTGGTCCGTCTGAAGCTGCGCTGGATAAGCACTAAAGTCCTTCCTCTGCTTGTCTGTCAACATGGATGCTGCGCAGACGCTTCAGCTTTAATCCCGCCAATCATGGCATCCGCTCAAACTTGCCGTCAGATTCAGCTTCTGCTTCCAGGACTTATAGCAAAAGGCCTTCAGATCAAGTCTAAAGGACGTGGAGCGCCAGCCTCTTCCACCAAATCATTCGCTTTCACGCCAATCCGTTACCAGCTTTCCTTCAGCTCAACTACAAACATTAGAAGAGTACTTCAGGGGAAAATCAATGGGGGGAAATCAAATAAATAAATAAATGTGGATGTTCTGTATATTCATCGTCATTGTGTTGATTTAGATGTGTTTATGTGCGTGTGTGTGTTTGTGTGTGTTCAATTCAATTCAGAACATGTCTGAGGCAGCTCCGTGTGGGGAAAATGAAGTGGGAGTTCAATTAAATGGAGATTAAAACTGGCTTTTTGCTTTTTTGCCAAGTCATTTATTATTTGATTCAATAGGCACATCTCCACAAATTACTATAACATCAAAAAGTTGTTTTGTTTATATTATTTTACAATTTAATTAATAAAGAAGCAAACTTATGTTCTAGTTTCATTGCACTCAAAGTAAAATATTTATTTATTTATTTGTATTTAAATATTTGTATTTATTTTTGCATTTATTTATTTATTTATTTATTTATTTATTTATTTATTTATTTATATTTGTATTTATTTATTTAAGTATTCATTAATTAATTTATTTATTCATGTATTTATTTATAAATACATAAATAAAAAATATATATATTTTATTTATTTATTTTTTGCATTTATTTTTTCATTTATTTATTTATTTATTTATGTACAATGTAAAAAAGGAGGCATGTCAATCAAAGTGTTTCTGCAGACTATTTTTATCAAGAGTGATTAATATATATACATACCATTAGAAGCTGGTCATATTCACAGACTGTTGACACATAACTTTACTTAAACCCCTTATAAAATCTTTTTTATACATTTTTTAATCAATTAAGCCTAATCATAAATAATTAATATTTATAGATTAAACTTTATCATAAAGTGTCCCTCATGCAAAAACATCAAGCAACTCAAGCTGCGATAGTAACACTGCAACAAGGACACCTTTAAATAAATTGTTACCAGGTTCTAAAATAACATGTTTGCATATGTGAATTAAGCATTATTTCATTAACTATATGCTAATTTACCTATTTTAGCAATTTTTTTCCTTGAAACACGTCTATTTCAATTTTGTTTTCAAGTATCAACTATCAAATAATATTTATTTATTTATTTATTTATTTATTTATTATTAGTAGTATTATTTTAGATAATTAAGAATTATTGTTAATAAATTTATTATTATTATTATTATTATTATTTTGTTTGGTTATTTCGTCTTCTTCTTCTTATCATTATTATTAATACTAGTGTTATTATTATCAATATTATAATAATAATAATTATTATTATTATCATTATCTGGTTGCTTAGTTATTTTTTCTTTGTCTTTTTTTTATTCTTCTTATTATTATTTATTTGTTTGGTTATTTCGTGTTTTTCTTTTTCTAATTCTTCTTCTTCTTCTTTTTCCTCTTCTTCTTCTTCTTCTTTTTCTTCTTCTTCTTCTTCTTCTTCTTATTATTATTATTATTATTATTATTATTATTATTATTATTATTTTTACTATATCACAGTAGAATGTTTTTAAAGAGAACATTTCTTGCAACTCCAAAACTCAGAAAATACAGTAAAATGTCATAAACAATAATTTTCATTTAATAATAATTGTTGTAAATAATCCGAATAAATGATGCATTAATATAAACGTCAGTAATAATCAAAACCTTCACAATACAGATTTGAACTAAATCAGTTGTTTGTTGATGTTTTTCTTTTTTTTTTTTGAGAACTAACCCAGTTAATCAAACATCATAGCTGATAGCAGAAGCGAGGTCACAGGTTTGCAGACAGATATAGCTCTATGGCCTGCTTTCCGTCACTTGGCTTGCATAATTCTCCGTCGATCTGTGTCGCATGTATCTGCGTTCCCGGCGAGAGAACATTATATAAGCGTCACTCCTTGCTGCATGAGTAATTATAGACACTTTGAGATTTGGAAAACAGCATCAGCTCTTGTTTTAAACCATACGAGGTCTGACATTTGCAGATTTTCTTAGTAAACCGATGAGAGGAAAAGATCTCACTGGAGTCTTTCTGTCCTCTCTGTTTGCTTTTATGATGGTTTGTTTAAGGTAAGAGACTGCAGGTGAAGAGTTTGAAAAGCATAAAAGTTTGAAAAGCGGTTTAGTTGATCGATTACAATAAGAATTGCAAACATTTATTTATTGCAGCATACTAAAGTAAATATACATTGAATTAACTTTTTTATTGAGGTAAGTATTTGCAAACAATTGAAATGGGCAAATAAATTTCAGTTAGTAATGTTCAGATGCATTTGTTTGTTTAAATTCAGCCCACACACATTGTTTGCAACCATTTATCTTAAAAATGTAGTAAATCCAATGAATCATTTTGTTTTTCAGTGTAGTTGTTTGACTATATATTTTAACCTTTAATATGCATATATTAATATGCTTTAATTGATTTAATCAATATATTTTCCTTATATTTTATTCGTTATCTACCTTAAAAGAATGCGAATATTCATGGATGTGTTCTAATTAAGTATACTATCGCATTTTAGAAACCTACATAAATATATACATATATAAAAAACTATAGAAATTATTATTAATGTTATTTAAATATGTGAATAGACATTATTATTATTATTATTATTATTATTATTATTATTATTATTATTATTATTATGGGCGAAACAGTGGCGCAGAAGGTAGTGCTGTCACTTTTCCCCCACAGTCTAAATACATGCTAAATTGTCCGTAGTGTATGAGTGTGTGTGTGGATGTTTCCCAGCGATGGGTTGTAGCTGGAAGGGCATCAGTTGTGTAAAAACTTGCTGGATAAGTTGGCGGTTGATTCCGCTGTGGAGACCCCGGATTAAGAAAGGGAATAAGCCAACAAGAAAATGAATGAATGAATGAATAAATGAATGAATTATTATTATTATTATTATTATTATTATTATTATTATTAAAAATTGGTAAATTGAGAAAAGAAATAACAAGTGGTTTGACAATACATCCCCTGTTGATTGATTATTTTAAAATAACTATTTATTTATTTATTTATTTATTTATTTATTTATTTATTTATTTATTTATTTGTGTTTGTTTTTACTTGTTATTCATTCATTTTCTTTTCGGCTTAGTCCCTTTATTAATTTGGGGAATGAACCGCCAACTTATCTAGCATATGTTTGACGCAGTGGATGCCCTTTCAGCTGCCACCCAACTCTAGAAAACACCCATACACTCCTGCATTCACACACATACACTACGGAGAATTTTAGCTTACCCAATTCACCTGTAGTGTATATGTTTGGACTTTGGGGGAAACAGGAGCACCAGAAAGAAACCAGGGGAAGAACATGCAAACCTCATACAGAAATGACACCTTCAGTATTTGTTTATTTATGTATTTGTTTGTTTGTTTATGAAATTATTTCTTGATTTTTTTTATTGGTTATTTATTATTATTATTATTATTATTATTATTATTATTATTATTATTATAGTTGGGGGTTGAGTGTTGGGTTAATGACCCACCTCGTAAAAATGCGATGTTACCAAAACGCCAACATGTTGTGACTAAATATCAATTTCGACATATACAGCCCTAAGTGTAAGTATTATTTATTTATGTATTCATTTATTTGTTTGTTTGTTTGTTTGTCATTATTGATAATAATATTATTGTTCATTTTATTTATGTTTTTGTAACTATTTGTAGCTTTTTCTTTTTTTCAATAAGTGTCATTTTCCAAAGCACTTGCAATAACAACACCAAACAGCCACCCACTGGAAGTCGCAGTTAAAGTTGTTGAAAGTTGTCTATAAAAGCAACTTCATGACCAAAAAGTAAACACCAGAGGCCAAAGTTGGCTGTGATTAGACTGTGACGAATAAGAGAAAGAGCAGGTGAAGAAGAACGAGGATTAGAGAGTTGCACATAAAAGCTGCTTTCACGTGCTCCATCAGACAGGGTTTGTTATGGCCGTGGTCATTATTCCACCTCTACAACACTTCACAGACAGAACCCAGCTTAACGCCAATCCCCGAGAGGGCCTGCCGGTCGAGTCGGGATTGATTCATACTTGTTTTTGGTCCATTTAATTACCCTTCCTCTTCCTGAAGGTCTTTGAGCTTCCTTTTTTGCACTACAAAATGCTCACTCAAGCCTGAGCGATGGATCTTGTTTGCCACTTGTTCTTTATCATGCAACTCAGTGAATATGGGAATATACCAGCATGGAATATGCATTCATTCATTCATTTTACTTTAGTTTAGTTCCTTATTTATCAGGGGTCGCCACAGAAGAATGAACCACCAACTATTCCGGCATACGTTTTACGCAGTTAATACCCTTCCAGCCAATACTGGGAAACATCCATACACACTCATCCACACACATATAATACAGCCAAATTAGTTAATTAAATTCACCTTCAATGCATGTTTGGACTGTGAGGGAAACCAGAGCACCCGGAGGAAACCCACGCCAACACGGTGAGAGCAAGCAACATCTTCACAAAAATGCCAACTGGCCCAGCTAAGACTCGAATCAGCAACCTTATAGCTGTTAGGTGACAATGCTAAGCACTGAGCCAAAAAAATAAATGCACCAATATGTGATATGTGACACTAATAAATAAAAAAAACATTTGTTCTGGATTGTGTCCCCAAATAAATGCAAATAAAGAAATACACACCTCAAACTGGACCAATCAGCAGCAAGAAAAGTGAGATATCTGCACTGTAAAAAAAGTTACTTCATTTTTTACGTAAAATAACATAAAATAATGACTGTTAAATTACAGAAATTTACCATAAAATAACAGATGTTAAATTACAGAAATGTACCGTAAAATAACAGATGTTAAATTACAGAAATTTACCATAAAATAACAGATGTTAAATTACAGAAATGTACCGTAAAATAACAGATGTTAAATTACAGAAATGTACCGTAAAATAACAGATGTAAATTACAAAAAAGTACCGTAAAATAACAGATGTTAAATTACAGAAATGTACTGTAAAATAACAGATGTAAATTACAAAAAAGTACCGTAAAATAACAGATGTTAAATTACAGAAATGTACTGTAAAATAACAGATGTTTAATTACAGAAATTTACTGTAAAATAACAGATGTTAAATTACAGAAATTTACCTTAAAGTAACAGATGTTGATTTACAGAAATGTACCGTAAAATAACAGATGTTAAATTACAGAAATGTACCGTAAAATAACAGATGTTAAATTACAGAAATGTACTGTAAAATAACAGATGTTAAATTACAGAAATGTACCGTAAAATAACAGATGTTAAATTACAGAAATGTACCGTAAAATAACAGATGTAAATTACAAAAAAGTACCGTAAAATAACAGGTGTTAAATTACAGAAATGTACTGTAAAATAACAGATGTAAATTACAAAAAAGTACCGTAAAATAACAGGTGTTAAATTACAGAAATGTACTGTAAAATGACAGATGTTTAATTACAGAAATTTACACTAAAATAACAGGTGTTAAATTACAGAAATGTACTGTAAAATAACAGATGTTTAATTACAGAAATTTACTGTAAAATAACAGATGTTAAATTACAGAAATATACTGTAAAATAACAGATGTTAAATTACAGAAATGTACCGTAAAATAACAGATGTTAAATTACAGAAATGTACTGTAAAATAACAGATGTAAATTACAAAAAAGTACCGTAAAATAACAGGTGTTAAATTACAGAAATGTACTGTAAAATAACAGATGTTTAATTACAGAAATTTACTGTAAAATAACAGATGTTAAATTACAGAAATTTACCTTAAAGTAACAGATGTTGATTTACAGAAATGTACCGTAAAATAACAGATGTTAAATTACAGAAATGTACCGTAAAATAACAGATGTTAAATTACAGAAATGTACTGTAAAATAACAGATGTTAAATTACAGAAATGTACCGTAAAATAACAGATGTTAAATTACAGAAATGTACCGTAAAATAACAGATGTAAATTACAAAAAAGTACCGTAAAATAACAGGTGTTAAATTACAGAAATGTACTGTAAAATAACAGATGTAAATTACAAAAAAGTACCGTAAAATAACAGGTGTTAAATTACAGAAATGTACTGTAAAATAACAGATGTTTAATTACAGAAATTTACTGTAAAATAACAGGTGTTAAATTACAGAAATGTACTGTAAAATAACAGATGTTTAATTACAGAAATTTACTGTAAAATAACAGATGTTAAATTACAGAAATGTACTGTAAAATAACAGATGTTAAATTACAGAAATGTACCGTAAAATAACAGATGTTAAATTACAGAAATGTACTGTAAAATAACAGATGTAAATTACAAAAAAGTACCGTAAAATAACAGGTGTTAAATTACAGAAATGTACTGTAAAATAACAGATGTTTAATTACAGAAATTTACTGTAAAATAACAGGTGTTAAATTACAGAAATGTACTGTAAAATAACAGATGTTTAATTACAGAAATTTACTGTAAAATAACAGGTGTTAAATTACAGAAATGTACCGTAAAATAACAGATGTTAAATTACAGAAATGTACTGTAAAATAACAGATGTTAAATTACAGAAATGTACCGTAAAATAACAGATGTTAAATTACAGAAATGTACCGTAAAATAACAGATGTTAAATTACAGAAATGTACTGTAAAATAACAGATGTAAATTACAAAAAAGTACCGTAAAATAACAGGTGTTAAATTACAGAAATGCACTGTAAAATAACAGATGTTTAATTACAGAAATTTACTGTAAAATAACAGGTGTTAAATTACAGAAATGTACTGTAAAATAACAGGTGTTAAATTACAGAAATTTACTGTAAAATAACAGATGTTAAATTACAGAAATTTACCTTAAAGTAACAGATGTTGATTTACAGAAATGTACCGTAAAATAACAGATGTTTAATTATAGAAATGTACCGTAAAATAACAGATTTTCAATTACAGAAATTTACTGTAAAATAGCAGATGTTAAATTACAGAAATTTACTGTAAAATAACAGATGTTTTAAATAAATTACATTTTTTTAATTTTAATTTACTTTAAAATAATGGATTTTATTACAGTGTGCTGCAACTTAAATATAAATCAGTTAACGTCTTATTTTCATTGTTATTGTAAACCTTTTTAAAAGTGAATGTACACCTAAATAAATTGTAATTTATATACTAAAGATTACGCGTCATGAAGATTTAAAGTTGTTCAATTACAGTAAGTCAGTATTCAAGTTGAATATTTTTACTTTAAGTGAGCTTACAGCTGCATACATTATCCTGTCAAGTTAGTTTTTTTTTTATAGATCACAACTTTTGTATGAGATTTGATGTACACAAAATTACGCCCTGCTTTTTTACTTTGCACCCAGACACCAGATAACTGTATGAAGAATCAAGTCTTAAGAACGTTGCTTTGGAAGCTGAGTAGATTTTTTTTTTTAAGCAATAAGCTTGGTTTATTTTGCATATGATATTTTATTAAATTTAGACACTGTGCTGTTGCAATACTGTATAGATCCAACAGGCAATCCATAGGATTTGCATCTTCGTTAAGGTGTGCACTCAATAAATCTTTAACAGATTACAAAACATACTGACTTATATTGCAAACAGAAAAGAAAAAACATAAATCCATCTGGTGCAACATTTGGCCAACCAGCCTTTCCTTAAATGAGCAGCTTTCCCGTAGGAATGAGAAATCACAAAAGAAATCCCGTTTGATATCTCAATTGTTTCTCCTAGACAGTAGAAAGATGTTGAAAAAGCACAACTCTCTAGGGGGAAATCACTTACAATCTTAAACTGTTTAACATGCAAACACAAATTTCTACCATTCATTCATTCATTCATTCATTTTCTTATCGGCTTAGTCCCTTTATAAATCCTGGGATGCCACAGTGGAATGAACCGACAAATTATCCAGCACATTTTTTATGCAGCGGGTGCCATTCCAGCCCCAACCCATCTCTGGGAAACCTATTTCTACCATTTTTAACGATATTCATAGTAAAAATAGACTGCCATCCACATTAATTGTATAGCCCAAATTAAAATAGATGTTCCAATAGAGGGCTAGTAATGCCATAAAACAGTGTTTGGTTCCTCAGTGAACCTTTCAATTTATTTTTATTTTTTTTTTTTTTTATTGATTTATTTCTCAGAGAAACAAACATTTCAATAATGTAAAGGAACTTATTTCCACATAAAAAAACGTTATGTTGAATAAAAAAAAGATGAATTGGGTGAATATTAAATGTTCTTGCAGAAAATTTCTTTTATAAGTGCTGCATGTACATTTTATTCATTTATTTTATTTTATTCATTAATTCATTTATTTATTTATCTTTATACATAGTACCAATTCTGACCACTAATTGATCCCAGTTGTAAGAGCAACAAATAATAAAAATGACTTCCAGTTGATCACTTTGAAAAGTGGAAGAAGGTAGATTTTTCTGATGAATCAACTGTTGAACTGCATCCCAATCATCACAAATATTGCAGAAGACCTATTGGAACCCACATCGACCCAAGATTCTCAGAGAAATCAAGTTTGGTAAAGGAAAAATCATGGTTTGGGGTTACATTCAGTATGGAGGCGTGCGAGAGATCTGCAGAGTGGATGGCGACATCAACAGCCTGAGGTATCAAGACGTTTGTACTGCCCATTTCTTTAAACACAAGAGAGGGCAAATTCTTCAGCAGGATAGCGCTCCTTCTCATACTTCAGCCTCCACATCAAAGCTCCCGAAAACAAAGATCAAGGTGCTCCGGCATTGGCCAGCCCAGACACCAGACATTAACATTATTAAGCGTGTCTGGGGTAAGATGAAGGAGGAGGCATTAGAGATGACTCCAAAGAATCTTGATGAACTCTGGGAGTCGTGCAAGAACGCTGCCATTCCAGATGACTTTATTAATAAGTCATATTCAATATTTATTCTTTTTCCACAGCAGCATGACTTTATATTCTATATTGTACATTATTTAAGTGACAAGAATTTTGTCCAAGCAAAGTCAGAACTTGCTGTCTTAATTAAATAACTAAAAATCAAGGCATGATCATATTTTATTTTGGTAAAATAAGCGTCCAGAGTCTTTTGCCTTTCATTTAAGCCACTTCTGATACCAAACAATCACCTAGAAGTCAAGTTACTATTTATTTTTCTTAAAACCTTGATAGGAGACAAGACTTCTGTCATGTAGTGTTGCACTTTATCATCTGCCTATTACTATGAGATTGACTGTTTATTACTACATACAATATAAAGTAAATATTCTGCATGATTTTACATTCCTAATCCCACTCAACACAACCCAACTACTACATTAACAACAATAAATAGGCAGCTAGTTAGAAGCTTACTGAGTCAAGAGTGAGAATTAATGGTTTATTCTTAATAGAGTTGTCATAAAATAGTTGTAAGATTGTGTCATTGATTTGAAATATCAACACTTTCATGTAGTGATCATCGTATTAGCTTCGAACGCAACGCTATTTGTTAGCTGCTCCTGAAGAAAAAAAAGTGGCCTGGTGTTAATGAATGCACATTCATCTGATGGCCGCCGATGGGAGAGCTAGCCAGCCTGCTAATGGATTGAAATTCCACATCCAGCTTTTTTTCCAACTAAAAACAAGTGGAGCTCGCGAGGGCCAGGGCTTGGCAGGCGGCGTTGTGTGGCGTAAACAAAAAAGTGACTGACTAATGCTCCCTCGCTGTCAAACGGCCATCTCTCGCTCTCAAAGGAATGATTGATTGTATCCTTTCCCATGACTGATGTTGACAGCAGCAGAATCATAAAAATGAGTCGAGATGCTTTCCTAAACGAGCGTGATAAATGAAGGTGTACCGGAGCATTTGCCTCCGAGTGATTATCTGTTATGCTAATTTCCTACAAAAAAATAATAAATAAATAAATGAACAGCATTGGGGACCGATGTAAATACACCAGATTTGATTTATCGGGTGGTTTAGCAATACATCTGAGGTAAACAAATCAAACTCGCATATACTGTATGGAAATGTGTGTGAAATGCAGCCACTCAAAACAGAAAAGAGAAAAGTATGGATTTGTATGGTTATTGTGGCTGTTTATTGCGATATTGTTATTATATGAATATTAGGGTCGGGCCATGTCGACCAATTTGGCATTGTACGATGTCTAATGCGAAAAGCAGGGGTGGGGTGTGGGGTGGTGTTTGACAGAGTGCGTGCGACGTGTCTAAAGAGCAAGGAGGGATCCGGGGGTGAGAAGGGTGCGTGACTTATTTGAGGACCGGGAGGGAGACACGCAATTTCCGGGAGATTATCACTCGTTTGCGCAAATGCATAGAGACTCCTGAAACTTCTGGAAAACTTGGGATGTCTGAATATCACGTTTAATAACTATGGTGAGACATGATCCAGCAGTACATCATTGATAAATTGTCTGACGTGCACTGCTCTCTGAAGCTCAAAGGAGAGCATGACAGTGTGGTGCTGTGTGTGTGTGCGTGTGTGTGTGTGTGGTCACGTAATGTGCATTTTCAGCGGACGGAGGGCTGTTCAGAAATGCTAGGTAAAACGGTGTGGATGTGGATCATTTTTGTTCTAAAATGCCATTTTAAAACTAAGACGTATTAGTGTAAATGGTGCCTAAGTGTGTATTTTTCACTAGCGGGTTTGCGACAGGGGCTGGGCGGAGGATCGGCGATGCCGGCTTAACATCGTATTGTCTATTGGCCATCGTCGTTGGATGATGGCATCGTCTATCGGCCCAACCCTGAATATATTACATGGATGTACATTGCATCCCAATGGAGTTTTGATTTGTCGTATGTAGACTAAATATTGACAGCATGCAGATCTTTATTTGTATTGTAAATAATGATATATGTGTGATTTCAAGTTCATGGCACAGAATATACTCTTTTAAAAATCTTTAAAATTAAATAACTTAACATAAGCTTAGGAGTGTGAGAAAAATGTTCATTTTCGATGTAAATTTCAGATGGCACCTAAAGGTTTTTGCATCTGGACTATTCATATATATTTATTTATTTTCTATGCCAACCTATAATATATATATATATATATATATATATATATATATTTTTTTTTTTTTTTTAAATCTACATTAATCTCACTGTAATCTTGGAATTAATCTAGATGGTACATTTGAATTCTGCAGAAGGCATTCAGAATATGTGTGCTACCCAAATAATGACTAAAAGTAAGTCTTTGAGAACGGGTTTCTCAAGCCAGGTGGCGCATTAGACCAGGGGCTCATCTCCTGTTTCCAAACAGCATCACAAACTGCTTGAGAAACTGTTCTGCTATGATAATTAGTGTTGAAAATAAAGGATGTTCAATAAGATGTACTTGTGTTTACTGTTTATTCATAAGCTCCAAATAGCCATTTTTGATCACCTTAATCTCACTAAAGTCATGACTGAACTAAACAGAAATGGATTTAAGACATGTGGAGTATGCAGATATTAGTGGCATTATTGAAGTAAACACCGCGATTTAACTATTATCGTCATGAAGGACTTTTCGCCATATTTTCTAACAAGATCCACACACACACGCACAGTCACACGCACATACATCGCAAAATGCAGAAGTTTTTTTATTTTTAATTTCCAAAACACTCTAACCAGTGCTTACTCCTTATTTTCGTGTAATACCATAGTTTGTCACAGGGGCATGAATGAAATGTTCACGAGTAAGTGAAACTGCCGAACTGCAGTTAAAGTCACCCAAAATGACAGGAAACTTACATGAAAGCACTTCACGCAAACACCTTAATTATATTATTGTCTATTAAGGCAAATAACTAGATTACAGATGTCCATGTAAGCATAGTCAGTAGTGTCCTCCAAGTAAGTCAAAGATCCAGAAGGGCATCTTGATGATTTGATTCAGAAGGGCACTTGTTTGTCAGACGGCTCACCGGTCAGGTATACATCTGTGCTAAAATATCAAGGTGAAAAATCATCATAGCTAGCTTAGAATAGACCCTCCAACCCAACTGAGAGTAGATTAACAGTGATATTTTTTTTAATGCTGATAATGGCCCACCGCTAATATATATAATATATTATATTATATTATAATCTAATTATATTATAATCTAATATATAATTTTATATATATATATATATATATATATTTTTTTTTATTTATTTATTTATTTATTTTTATTTAGTCATATTATTTCATTAGCATTCACTGGCCACTGTATCAGTTGCGCATTTGCATCAATTTCATTCATTCATTCATTTTCTTTTCAGCTTAGTCCCTTTATTAATCTGGGGTCACCACAGCGCAATGAACCGCCAACTTATCTAGCATATGTTTTATGCAGGGGATGCCCTATAACATCTCTGGGAAACATCCATACACACTCATTTACACACATACACTACTGACAATTTAGCCTACCCAGTTCACCTGTACCGCATGTCTTTGGACTGTGGGGGAAACCGGAGCACTCGGAGGAAACCCACACGAACGCAGAGAGAACCTGCAAACTCCACACAGAAACGCCAACTGACCCAGCCGAGGCTTGACCCAGCGACCTTCTTGCTGTGAGGCGATTGTGCTTTTTAAAATGAAGCCAACTTGTTGCTCTTAAGGCAATGGGTTTACAATTTTTTTTTTTTTTTTATCAAGTCAACTTGTTGATTTTACTCACTTAAAATAAATAAATAAATAAAGTAACTAATCACTATTTTACAGTGAATAGATGTGCAGCTGGCAAACATGCAACCTGGAAGAAAATCTCTGGTGTACCGGTAAGGTGTACCAAATAAAATGTCATGTTCAAGCACCTTCAATAGGCCTTTTTCACACTTCCTGGTTCCGGTAAGCGAAGCAGTGTACCACAACATCCGGTTTCAATGCGACGGAGCAAGAAAGAATGGCAGGGTCATCTCATCGCTGTGATTGCCGCGTTCCCAGCTGCTCCAACTCAAAAACGACACTCTTACTTTAATGACCACGATCTCCCGAAAGACGAAGGACAGGGAAAATCATGGATGACAATATTAAAGGGGGTTGAATGCCGTTTCAAGTTATATGTGGGAGTACGCTCGTATGCTGTATGCACTTCAAAGCAGAGATTATCATGTTTCATTAAAGACTGGTGGTCTATGGTTTATTTTCATGAGTAATTATAATATAGACAAAACTCCAGTTAAACTATCTGCCTTCCACAAACAAGTGCTCATCATGGTCATTAATCTATAAGCATGATTTATCCCTACATTGTTGTTATTTTGGAATAATAGACAGTTCATACAAATGCAAATCTCTTTTTTTTTAATTGGTTTGACAGTAAAATTATTTGTTTAGTCAGTTATATAATAAAGATGGTAAACTTTTCTTACAATGAAGTCCTTTATTACAAAATCAAAATATTACAAAACCCAGCAAGTTTTCAACTGTTATTGGTTCAATTCCTGCAGAGACATGTTATTCATTTATGTTATTTAGAGGTATTAATAAGACCATCCTTCTGATGCTTCATCTTTTGATATTACTAAATCTTATGTCGGCAAATTTTGTTTCACTAAATACCAAGAGTAATGATAGAGCTATTCATACTCTTTTCCAAAAAGAAATCATTACTGTACCTTATATTAAATTTTATTATATGTCTTTATTAAAGGGTGAATTGAAGAAAAGTGTGGCTGTTACCACAGAAATATCATGTTAGAAATAGAATTAAAATATCCTATAAACTCATCCACAGGTTTTATCCAGCAAAACATTGTTTGCAAAAATTTAAAAGTGGGATTGATGTAAATTGTATTTTTGTAACGAATATGAGGAGACAGTTTTACACTTATTTTGGCATTGTACATAGTCAGCTTATGGGGTGAGTTGCAAAATGTATCAATAACGATTCTTTTGTGTTCAAAACCTCTTTCATCATTATGGATAAATGTACATTTGGGCTTTACTTGATTATTCTAATCTAGAGGGAAAATAGTTTTATTTATTTAATTTGCTTATGTTGTTAACAAAATTGTACATTCATAAATATAAATTTACTAATATGAAACCAGATTTTAAGGTATTGATGACTGAAATATGCTTGTACAATACCAGTATCAACTCTCTAAACAAGAAACTCGACCCACTTTAAAATGTGTGAACTCTACAATGTATTTCATTATTATGTTATATTACATTTTGATTATTTGTATTTTATTTATAATTACCCCCTGGTATGTACATTTTTGTATTGTAAAATGTTATTTTCTGTTCTTTAAATAAATAATAAAAATGAATATTATCCACGAGTAGGAGCTAATGTGTTTCCAGACTTGAGAAAACCTCACGAGCATTAAACAACCTGTAATGTATTAACCGATAGCAACTCGCCTGTATAGCTAACTTACCTCGCCATTCACTATATCTGACTCTGAATAAAAAGGAAGGAGGGGGTTAGCACAGTTTACAGACGGGACTACTGACATTAAACTCATCCTGCTGGATGTTAAATAGCCAGGTTAATCTAGCTTACGAATGGCTTGAATGAGCAGATTTTATGCTGTTGGCTGTGCACCTTACTGAAACCTGATGTTGCAAACGCAAACGGTAAGACACGTTTTCTGCACAAACTCTGCAAATCGGTATCATCTTTTAAAAGTTGTTTTATTAAGGCAGTTTTACACATTCACCGAACAACATTTTCTTGTCCAAATTATGGCAAAGTTGACCGTGAGAAAGTCATCCGCTGTCCCGAGGCTGTCATGTCTCTGCGACTCATAGCGAACCCGGAAATATCGATACACTGCTTCGAAGGGCGCTTCAGGTGTTCAATTCCGCTGTGAAAAAGGTCTATATCAACATTGTAGCACAAACTTTTCTTTAGGAGAAAAAAAGAGAACAAATTACCAATCAGAAACAACTGCGACCGAATGAATTAAAACAGAGCGAGTTATGCTGATTGTTTGTCAAGCGAATGAGCTGCTCCATCATATCCGCTCATCTATCACCAGGTATGCGTATAACTCATTCCCCTTTCAAAAGAAGATTGTTACTATCTGATTGCATATTGTGCGACAGTGAAAGCAAAAAATAATGCTCTTTTACGAAAATAAACCGCCGTTGTTTATGCTGTCAGGAGAGATGACAAGCGAAACACAGCATCCTGGCAGGTTTAAAGGATGAGATCAGTGGGATGAGCATGTACCACTCATGTCCCGGGCTTAATGTCATCCTGGACAAAAGAACTCCCTTAGAGGCTCCTACCCGTTCAGCAGCACTTGCCAAGAAAAGCCTGAAATATTACAGCATGAAACAGCAGCGAATTTTGGACATTCCTGTTCTGCAGCACAGTGCAAACCTGTTCAAATCAAAAACTGATAGCTTTATATCTGTATACGCTGACCAATAAAAAAGTGTAGAGATCATTTTCACTTGGTATCGCTACACTGTTAACGATTTTTGTAGATTACACAGTATGTACCTGTATTTTTACTGTAGGACAGTGTGGTGAGGAGAGTGTGGCCGAACACCCAGAAAGGAGGGAGAGCGAGTGGAGACACCGGCGGCTGGTCAGTAGCCCAATCAGAAATAATTTATAACACCTGTTTTCTCTAGTGATTGGGCCGGAGAGACACCTCCTTAGTCAAAGTCAAAGTCAAAGTCAAAGTCAGCTTTATTGTCAATTCAGCCACATGTACAAGACATACAGAGAATCGAAATTGCGTTACTCTCAGACCCAAGGTGCTTAACATTAATATAAAATATATATATATAAAAAATAGTAGAGTTTAAGAAAAAAAAGAAAGAAAATTTACAGTATATACATTGCACATAAATGTGGTCTAAAAAAAAAAAAAAAAAAAAAAAAAAAGGGAGCGAGAGAGACCAGTCGGGGGAGAGAGCTGAGAGACTACACCACCTTTGAGCCTTGTGCTTGAACCATTTAAAATAAATAATAAAATGGTCACTTACCTTATCGCCGACCCTGTCTTCTTTTTCCCACAACAAAGAACCTTTTTACAGTGGTGCCGAAACCCGAGAAATCCAGAATCTCCTGCTGCTTTTTACGGTGAAGGACCGCGAGTGCCTGGATCCCCTCTGCAAATGAACTGGTCGACGGAGTGGTCAACTTAGCAGCGAGGTCTCCTCTTCTTCCCAGGTTTCATCACCACTGTAGAAAGGTTATATTATTTATTTTAAATATAATATATATTTTTTACATTTATTTTAAAAACAAACACTGTATCTGTTTTCCTTGTTTAGACATAAGTTAAATATTTCAGTAGCCGTGACGTCACTCTCCACCCCATTTCCTCTAAATCACGCCAAATTTGTGTGATTCGTTTGTGCCCGATTTGTGCTGGTTTTTTGTGCTGTTTTTTTTTTTTTTTGTCCAAAAAATAAAAAGAAAATGATAATAATAAATTGGATACAAAAGCATCCAGCAATGCCGAAATACATTCAGTACACATGACATGTTATAACAAATAGAAAGTCAGAAATAGTGTTTAATACATTAATCCAAATTTACTAAAATAATCTGTTAATAAACAAGTAAACATATTGCAGGCTAGTATGTATGTATGTATGTATTTTTTTTTTTATTTGTTTATTTCACATCTAACATCTTCCTACAACCTTATAATAAAATAAATAAATAAATATATGATAACACCACCCCCAACAACAACAACAGCAATATTACTACTACTACTACTACTACTACTACTACTACTACTAATAATAATAATAATAATAATAATAATACTACCACTATTTATAATAATAGTAATAATAATAATAATAATAATGATGATGATGATGATGATGATGATAATTATGATAATAATAACAACAATAATAATAATAATAATAATGATGATGATGATGATGATGATAATTATGATAATAATAACAATAATAATAATAATAATAATAATAATAATAATGATGATGATTATGATAATAATAACAACAACAACAATAATAATAATAATAATATTAATAAT
Organism: Danio rerio; assembly: GCF_052040795.2. Taxonomy (NCBI): domain Eukaryota; kingdom Metazoa; phylum Chordata; class Actinopteri; order Cypriniformes; family Danionidae; genus Danio; species Danio rerio. The sequence continues at coordinate 4,934,902 of NC_141021.1, read as the reverse complement.
AATAATAATAATAATAATAATAATGATGATGATAATTATGATAATAATAACAACAACAATAATAATAATAATAATAATAATAATAATAATAATAATGATGATTATGATAATAATAATAATAATAATAATAATAATAATAATAATAATAGTCACCATATTAATAATAATAATAATAATAATAATAATAATAATAATAATAATAATAATAATAATAACATGGAAACATCTCATATGAATATGCATGAATATGCTCTTTTCCTACAGGTGTTTCCTATTGAAGAGCATCATTTGTTCCTGGAAATCTGCCCACGAGATGGATTTTATTACACAAAGGGCCACATTTGGCCCACTAGAGCACAAAGCAAATGTGAACACGTGACATAATTACAGAAGGCACATTTTGTTATTTTCTTTTCATGAAAGCGAATTTAGAGCTTGTTTGATTTGGGTTAGAAATCACACACAGCACATTTCCAGAATAGCAATAATCATAATGCTCCATTTCTATGCGTGTGTGTGTGTGTGTGTGTGTGTGCTTGTGTGTGTGTGTGTGTGTGTGTGTGTGTTAATATTGATACTCTTTGAACAATATTTGGCAAAATTACACAGTTTTTAGGGGAATTTTTATTCATTTAAATTTATAGTTAAACATGCCTCACTTATATCATCAGCTGAAATCCATTCACATATTCCATTAACATATTTATATGCAGAATATGTTGATGGAAAACTACTTATTAAACACCAAATACTTCATTTTTGAGAATACTTTAATGCTTCAAATGAATAACCATAAAAGGGTGTCACGGTGGCGCAGTGGGTAGCATGATCGCAAGAATTTCTGTGCGGAGTTTGCATGTTCTCCCCGTGTTGGTGAATTCCTCTATAGGTGAATTGAATAAGCAGTAGTGTATGTGTGTGAGTGAGTGTGTATGGATGTTTCCCAGTGTTGGGTTGTGGCTGGAAGGGCATCCGCTGCGTAAAACATATGCTGGATAAGTTGGCGGTTCATTCTGCTGTGGCGACCCCGGATTAATAAAGGGACTAAGCTGAAAATAAAATGAATGAATGAGTGAATAACCGAATTCAAATGTATAATAACAAACTAAACATATATTTTGTAGGTTATCTCTAATAATTACATGCATGTTAATGGACAAGATGAACGAGGAAGCGCCTATTATAAGACTGATGTACTGATCCATGGCTTAATATTTCAATTTCACAGTGATGACGAAATCAATGCACAAACTGGATGGAGATGAACAGATCGGCATGATGTTTTAGCAGGATGGTTGTAAACAATTATGTTCTGAAGACATTACATTAGTGGAATCAAGGCCTATTTGTTGGCTTCTGCCTGAAATAAAAAAAGAGGCCTTGATGGGGCTGTATTTTTAGAAAGGCAGAACTGATAATGTTCTGTTCAGGCTGCTGATGACTAAAGCTTTCAGTGGTAATCATTCATGGTGCAGAATATAAGGTGTCAGAGGCAGGAGATACATTTGATGCAGGTATAGGTAACAAAGACTCTTTCAGAAAGGATATTTTCATTTTAAATAGTTTTCCTCAAATGACGTTCATCTAACTGACCGTGAGTTTTGCAAGATGGATAGAATTACAGTATAACTCAAAATGCATAGCGCAAAATTAATAGCGAATAGCATTCACATTTGCCTATTTATTTATTTAGGGTTTCACGGTGGCGCAGTGGGTAGCACAATCACCTCACAGCAAGAAAGTCGCTGGTTCGAGCCTTGGCTGGGTCAGTTGGCATTTCTGTGTGCATGTTCTCCACATGTTGGCGTGGGTTTCCTCCTGGTGCTCCAGGTTCCCCTACAAGTCCAAACACATGCTATATGAGAATTGGTTAAGCTAAATTGTCCATAGTGTATGTGTGTGAAAGAGTGTGTATTGGTGTTTCCCAGTGATGGGTTGCAGCTTGAAGGGCATCCACTGCGTAAAACATATGCTGGATAAGTTGATGGTTCATTCCACTGTGGCGACCCCAGATTAAAAGGGACTAGGCTGAAAAGAAAATGAATGAATGAATTTATTTATTTATTTATTTATTTATTTATTTATTTATTTATTTATTTATTTATTTCATTTAGAGTGCAATAAATAATAAGAATATTAATTATAACAACAACAACTAAAATAATAATAGTGTAGTAATAGCACTTTTATAATAATAATAATTAAAATTTTCTATTAATACAACAAAAAAACTAATAATAATAATAACAATGTTAAAATAACATTTTTAATAAAAATACTATTAATACTACTACTACTAATAATAATAATAGTGATGTAATGACACTATTATTGCTATATAATATTAATATTATTATTATTAACAACAACAATACTAAAACTGTTGAAAAATAATCTATTTTTTTGTTGAATAATAGAACAACAACAAGATAATAATAATAATAATTATTATTATTATTATTATTATTATTATTATTATTATTATTATGTAATAACACTATTATTGCTATATAATAACAATAATAATACTTACAACTACAGTAATAATAAAAGTGATGTAATAACACGGTTATTGCCATACAATAACAACAACAACAACAATAGTGATGTAATAACACTATTATTGCTATATAATAATAATAATAATAATAATAATAATAATAAAAATAATAATTCAGTTGGTGGTGATAAACAATATATGTATCAAATACATTATGAGCTGTGATTACTAAATAAAGATAAGTCTCTGTTTTTATTACATGGTTTATTCAAATAATTTGTTGAGTTTGCAGGGTTAATAAAGTGAACTAAAACTAAACAACTAACATAAAAAGAGAGATATTCTTTGAAATAACATGATCATATCTCAGACTTATATTATACACATACCCATAAAGATTGTACGTTTTAATGTTTAAATCTGTCAACCTTCACTGTGTCCCTTTCTATAACATTACTTTGAAAAAAAATCGATATAAATTATCCCTAACATGACTGCAAATGCTATCTAGGAAGTCTCTCTTGTTTTAAATCTGCATTATACTTTAATAATTCAGATTGGAGTAATGGGCTTCATTTGCATAACCCATCACCTTCTCGCTAAGGCCAATCTGATAAAATGATGAGTAAGTAGAAACAAGCTGGAGACAATTACCTTTACTAACAGTTGCAATTACTTGCCCTGGGTGTGTTTTCTGTGCTTGCACAAAGATGACATATTTATGGGGAAACACAGTAACATCATGAGTCCTCGGGGCCAAAACAGCTCTCACAGCTATGCTTACATCACTGTTACTGATCTAAAGCATAAAGATGCATAAAACAAACACAGGATGTGTATTACATGACCTGTACAACCAATTATTTTAGGATGATCTATCATATTAATATGTATATCTGCAATGTCTAAATTGTATGTATTTATTTAAAATTTAAATACATTAATTATGCACATTTTGTAAAGTTGTTAATAATAATAATAATAATAATAATAATAATAATAATAATAATAATAATGTACTATAAATATTTGCAAAAGCATAGAGCTAAACTATAAAAGGCTGAAGTCATTCATTCATTTTCTTTTCAGGCTTAGTCCCTTTAATATTCTGGGATCCCCACAGCGGAATGAACCGCCAAATTATCCAGCACATGTTTTATGCAGTGCATGCCCTTCCAGCTGCAACCCATCACTGTAAAACACCCATATACACTTATTCAAACACATACACTCTAGACAATTTATCTTATTCAGTTCACCTATAGTGCATGTCTTTGGACTGAACCGGAGCACCCAGAGGAAATCCACACTAACATGGGGAGAAAATGCAAACTCCACACAGAAATGCCAACTGACTCCAATGACCTTCTTGCTGGGAGGCAATTGTGCTATCCACTGCATCACTGTGACGCCCTAAAAGCTGAACAACACTGTAATCAACTTGCTGCGGATTTTTTTCAACTCAAGTTTCAACCCAAGTACTGCAACTGACTTGATTTGAGTAAATGCAAAAATGTCCTGAAGCTGGATGCATTAAAATTTTACAAATATATATTTTTAATTGTGCTGTAAAAACGGACAATAAACAAAAAGAGTAAAACTAATCAATAGTATGCAGTATGAAGCTACAATAACATTAAATCACATAAATAAATAAATAAATAGCCTAAAATCAAATAAAAATTATAACTGTACGCTGAAATTGATTAAAACCCATTAAAAATAAATATTCCAGAACAATGTAAACTCCCATTTTATTGTTTTACTGTTTCTAATTTAATTAATAAAATAATTATATTATAAATAAATAAATACATAAATAAATAAACAACTTAAAAATATTAACTATACGCTGACATTATTTAAAACTCATTAAAATAATATATTTTAGGACAATGCAAACTCTCATTTCATTCTTTTGATTGTTTCTAATTCAATTGATAAAATAATTATTTTATTAATACATTAATTCATGAATAAAAACTTACAAATAAATAATAATTATAAACTGTACTTAAAGTAAGTTTAGGACAATATAAACTCCTAATTGTTTAATTATTTTGTTTTGTTTTGTTTTTTTCTATTTTAATTAACTTAATAAAAATATAAATATTAATAATAATAACAAAATGTAAAAAAATGTAAAATAAAAATATTTAAAATAAAAAATAAAACTAAATAAATATGTACTGTATTTAAAAATATGATGAAATTGATTAAATTGAAATAAAATGAAACATTTTAGGATAATTTAAACTCCCATTTTAATATATATATATATATATATATATATATATATTATTGTTTCCAATTTAATTAATACATTATTTTAAATAATAAATGATCATTATGTTAGCCTCATTATGATCATTTATTCATTTTCCTTTGGCTCAGTCCCTAATTTAATGCCACAGTGGAATGAACCACCAACAATTCTAGCATATGTTTTACGCAGTGGATGCCTACTTATACATTACATCCAATTTAGTTAAACCAATTCACCCATAGCACTTGTCTTTGGACTGTGGGGTTAACCGGAACACCCGAAAGAAACCCACACCAACATAGGGAGAACATGCAAACTCCACACAGAAATGCCAACTGGTCCAGCCGGGACTCGAACCAGTGACCTTCTAACCACTGGGCCACTGTGCCACCCTTTTTCTGTGGTCAATAATATTGGTTTATTTCTAGATTTAATAAGGCTTGGAAATTTAAATACTACTACAGAATTCCCTCTTTGCCTTTTTCGACCGTCCACCCAGCCGAGTCCTGACCTTGAACTGAAATACTTCTCCACATTATCAAGGAAAAGCATCTGAAGGGCCATTTCAGTGTGTGTGTGTATAAGTGCATAGATGTGTGTGTTTCTGTATGTGTGTGTAAAGGGGTTGTGAAATTGGAGGATGTGAACTGAGTGTCCTCGACGGCTCACCTGAAGGTCAAGCAGTGAAAGCTGAAATGACCGCATGAAATTATCATATCGCTGGCTGTGTGTTTCAGCGGAGGCGCTAAAAAGTTAAACAAGAGCAATGAGAGCTTTGGCGGAGAGCTTGTCCTTGCAGGCATTTGCCAATAAGTGCGCTTCAGTGAGCCTTGAGTGCCTGACTGTGAATTGTGGGATTACCTTATGTACAAGAAAGCACTGAGAGCGAGAGAAAAAGAGAAATGATTCGGGACAAAACATTGAAGATAAATCCGACTTTGGCAACTCATCTGGAATAAGAAGGCATTGTTGATGAGAATCGCCTTTTCGGGAGGACAAACTGAAAAGCACAATGGTAAAGCGCAGAGGTTTTTTGTTTTGGAGGGATTGAGATGTTTGTGATTATGAATGGAAGCAATTAAATGGCATTTAACAAATCTGCTGAGTTAAAGGGGTAGTTCACACAAAAATGACAATTAATTTACTTGTGCTTGACTTTGTTGCAGAACAGACTGAGCTTTTGTATTCTGTTGACCTTAAAGGTGCAGTAGGTGATCTGCCAAAATGCTAACCGCTTAGCATACTATCTTTGGAGGGCGGGGAGGGACTGTGATTCAAAGCCACACCCCCTGATATCGCGAGCGCGCGGACCGCGTCACAACAGCCGACAGACAACCTACTAGTTCATGTCATTTGCCAGTTAGTTAGTGCCAGCGCCGTGCAGGAATTACATGTATTACTTTGCCACACTTGCATGCTATTTCAGAGCGAATATTCAGAGTAACGTTAGCGGTAAACAGTATAGGAAGGCTGTCATTGTTCAAAAATGACCCAATGTGAATATAAAAGCTCAATAAAGCAGGTTAGGCGGAATAGCGCTATTTACTGGTGTTTTGTTGTTAAACTAAATATAAATCTACATTATAGATGCTGTCAAAGAACCTTATAAAACTGAAAATAATCACATCAATCTTTCACTGGGAGATTTCAGTGGCTGAACAACACGTCTGTGCATGTAAGTCATTCATAACACAACACAATCTAACATAAGCTTAGCCTGACTAAAATAGTTTAAAACAGAACATTACCTGTCTAACAGTAATACTTCAGCCATGGTGTCGTTCTTCCTCCAGCGTGCTAAAGTAACTCCAATATTGATTCAGGGTTTTCAAAAGTTTCAATGCAGCATTTGATTTCTCCCGGTCCGTCTCGTGACCGCGCGGCCGCTGTAAGGGCGAATTATACCTGCGCCTGGCTTTACAGTAATCGGCCCGAGCTCGGCTGTCCTTCGGCGCCTCCAACTCGGCATCTGTGAGAGGCCCGCAGCTCGCTCGCGCGCATGCGTGTGTGATAAAGACGGGCACGCGCTAATGGCGGATCTGCATGAACAGATGCGTAGAAGTCGGAATCTACATTTGTTGACAGACAGTCTGACCTGCCTATCGGAATTAAGGGAGATGACTGTCCGACTCTGTTTAATTGGATGAACATTTTTTAGTTTAATGCTTTACCCTGAATATAAACACATTTAGATCATTTACTGTAATCATTACTATTGGACTGTGAAGAGACTTTCAACCAGCACAACAACAAACGTTTCTGAAGACAATCACCTACTGCTCCTTTAAGTAAAGTTTATTTATAAGTGAAGTTTATCTATAAGAAATCTCGAGAGGATCACGTGCTTATGATTGTTCACAGCTGTTCCCACGTTAGCTAATGACTAATTATCCTATCAGAGGATCCTTAACTCTCTATAAATAACCAGACTTTTCTCATCTCAATATCTTCATCTTGAAGAAACCCCCCGATTCAACCCTATACTTTCCCTCCTTTCAAACGGACGACACGGTGGCCAGTGATTAGCGCTGTTGCCTCACAGCAAGAATGCCCCAGTTTAATTCCTTTCCAAACCAGTTTTGCTCGTTGGAGTTTTGCTCTTTCTCCCTGTGATCGTGTGGGTTTTCCCCTGGGTCCTCCAGTTTCCTCCCACAGTTCAAAAACAAGCACCCTAAACAATTAATCCAAAATATTTTAGCTGAGTACACCTTTTCAGCATTCATATCTGTCACTTAGCTAAAATAAGCAGGAGGGGGAGTCATCGAGATCTACCTGAGCTCAAACTTCCCTCTCGTCTTGCAACAGGAGGGAGCCCAGGGCTCGAGGATCCTATAAGCTCAGGGCTCTCTCCAGGTACAGCACGCCAAACAAGCTTTATTATTAATCATCAGCTAAGTGTGAACTCTTAAAACTAATTTCAAGAGGATCACGTGCTTATGAGTGCTTACTAGTTGGTTACACATTAGCCAATTCATGACTCACCAATCAGACGATTCCTAAGCCACTATAAATACCCTAAGCTCCATATCACAGCCATCTTCATTTTAAAGAATCCTTCTTTCCACCCCTACTCTTCCTCCTTTCCTAGATGGGTGACACCAGTGGTTAGCATAGTTGCCTCACAGCAAGAACGTCACTGGTTCTAATCCTTACCAAGCCAGCCAAGGTTTCTTTGCGGAGTTTACACATTCTACCCGTCCTCACGTGGGTTTCCCCAGTGTTCCCCGGTTTCCCCCACCGTCCAAAAACATGCAGGTTAATTGACTAATCCAAATCAGCACCATATACATGCTCCTAGTAAGTAGTTATCTTTTAAGAGCAATCACTATCTGTTCATTAGCTACTACAGCAGGGGAGTTCTCCAGATCTACCTGAGCTCAAACTCCCCTCTCGCCTTGCAAACGGGAGGGAGCCCCGGGCTCGAGGATCTTATGAACTTAGGGCTCTCTCCCGGGACAGCTTTATTTTTTAAAACAAGCTTTATAAACAATCATCAGTTAAGTGTGAACTCTTAAAATGAGGATATTTTGAACAATGTTTGAAAACTGTAAACATTGAATTGCATGGTAAGAAAAACTATTACTAGTGAAGTATATTTTGTTTTCGTAATTTATCCCTTTGTGTACAGTTGAGGTCAGATTTATTAACCCTCCAGCTAAATGTAATAATTATTATTTTTTTCTCCCAAGTTCTGTTTAACAGAAAGAAGAAAAACAATACTTAAATAAATAAAATAATTTAACTGTGTAGGTGTTGCATAAGCATAAGGAAGATGGTGATGGTGATGGAACATGGAGATGGTTCCAGGAAAAAAAAAAAGTGTTGGAGTGTTGGCAGGTAAGACTGGGCAACACAATCTCACGGCAATTCGTAACTTTTTGATTTTGTGGCTAATTCGTATGAATTCGTACGATCTACTTCGTACAATTTAGTACGACTTGCTCATCCCCCAATGACGATTGGGTTTAGGGGTGGGGTCAGGTGCCACGCCTCCTTTTTAAAATCGTACAATTTCATACACCTGAACTCGTACGAATTCATACGAATTAGCCACTAAGCTGGCAAAACGTAGATCAGGCTGGACTGGGATGCATTTCAACATATATGCATTCAACACTTCTCCAAATCATCTACTAGAAGTTGACATATAGACTTCTAGAAGAAATGAAATCTTTAGCGATAGTTCTACCAGGAAGACTGAGATGTCACACCATTAATAATAATTATCTTGTCAGCCTATAACAACCAAGCAAGCCAATCTGTTTCGCTGTATTCAGGTGACGTTGCGGAAGTTTCCCTACATCCTCCCCATCACCACCACCACCAGGTCGGCCTTGTCTCCACTCAGGGGGTTGGCTTCGCCCTGCCTTCATCTTCAGGCAGGATCTGCCAGCTAATCCAGAGTTCTGCACTAAAGACGGGGCTTACGCCAAAGAACTTTACAAAAGGACCGTAACAAACTCTCATTCATGCAAACAATTCACAATAAATGTTTATTTACCTGCCTCCTAAAGTCTTTCTGGTAGAACTAAAAGACTTTTGTCAGGGAGTGTAGATACCCAAGGTAATTCATGTTTCATGCTCTTGGTTATTTACTAAAATAATTATTTAATTTAATTACAATTAAATAATACTTATGTTATTTATTTATTTACAAACATGCTAGTCAGCGAGTTTAATCCAAAGGAGCTCCATAAAAGTATTCAATAAACTATCCTAGTTTGAATATGTCAAATTTAAACCCATAAATGAGGGAATTTCTGCCATTTTTGCTGCACGAGATTCCTTGTTTTGTTGTTTCTGGAATATCTGAATAGAATGTAAAGACTCCGCCCTCTTCTGGAAAGCAGCAGCTCATTTGCATTTAAAGGGACACACACAAATGACTAATACTTAAATAAGGGCGGATTATTCATTCATTCATTTTCCTTCAGCTTAGTCCCTTCGTTTATCAGGGGTTGCAACAGTGGAATGAACCGCCAACTATTCCAGCATATGTTTAATGCAGCAGATGCACCTCCAGCTGCAACCTAGTTCTAGGAAACACCCATGCACACTCATTCACACACACTCAAACACTACGGCCAATTGAGTTTATTCAACTCCCCTATAGTGCATGTCTTTGTACTTGTGGGGGAAACTGCAGTACCCGGAGGAAACGCATGCCAATACGGGGAGAACATACAAACTCCACACAGAAATGCCAAATGACCAAGCTGGGACTTGAAACAGCAACCTTCTTGCTGTGAGGAAACAGTGCTAACCACTGAGCCAAAGAGTGTATTAGACACACTGTAATAAATAATTGGTGATGTATTTTGAGCTGAAACTTAACAGACAGATTCTGGAGACACTGGAGATCTTACGAAAATAATACGATTGCATTTTTAGAGTCATCCCTGGGACCACAAATCAATTAGGCCTTCATCATCTTCTCACAAAGAGTTGTTCGACTGCATATTTGGTTTCTGCACCTATTCCCTTCAGGATCTGGCCACCGAGCGCTGTAAAAAAGCAGCAGAGCGATCAGAAGTCTGAAAGCCTCCCTCAGCAGAAAAGAGCAGCATACAGTAATAACCATATAACCACTCAACTGTGCCTAATGTAGACAGAAGAAGGGCAGATAAACAAAAGGTCAGTAGGCATCATTCTTTCCAATTTACTTTACCCAGTGGGCGTAGAGGTGGGCTAACAATTTACAGAAGCTTTATGCAATCTAAGGCTTTCCAGAAATGCTCTGCACTGAAAAAAATAATGCATTTGATTTACAATTTTTTTTAAAGTAAGTGGTTGCAAACAATTTAAATGGGCTGACCTTGACCTGAATTTAAAAATAAATATTGACAAGAATAAAGTTGAGTGTTACTATATTTAATTTGTTTAAACTCAGCCCATATAAGTTGTTTGCAACCACTTACCTTAAAAAACAAAAGTGTGAATTAAATGAATCACTTTTTTTTTCACTGGCCACTTTATTAGGTACACCTGTCCAACAGCTTGCACAATTTTCTAATTAGAAAAGCACATGGCAGCAACTCAATGCATTTAGGCATGTAGACATGGTCAAGACGATCTGCTGCAGTCCAAACCGAGCATCAGAATGAGGAAGAAAGGTGATTTAAGTGACTTTGAACGTGGCATGGCTGTTAACGCTAGACGGGCTGTCTGAGTATTTCAGAAACTGCTGATCTACTGGGATTTTCACGCACAACCATTTCTAGGGTTTACAGAGAATTGTCTGAAAAAAAGAAAATATTCAGCGAGCAGCATAAAGGGCGTCATAAAGGGCGAATCATCTCAGACTGGTTTCTTGAATATGACATTGAGTTCACTATTCAAATGGCCTCCACAGTCACCAGTTCTCAATCTAATAGAGCACCTTTGGGATGTGGTGGAACGGAAGATTCACATCATGGATGTGCAGCCGACCAACCTGCAGCAACTGCGTAATGCTATCATGTCAATATGGAGCAAAGTTTCTAAAAGCAGATTTTGAAGGCACAAGGGGGTCCAACCAGCTACTGTACTAGTAGGTTGTACCTGATAAAGTGCCAGGTGAATGTATATGGCCAACATCAACATGTCATATACAGTATGACGATAGGAGCATTTGTTGTGTTATATTTTTGTCTGTGTAATCATATAAATTTAGCAAATATCATTTATTTTTTTGTGTTTTCTGTTTATTTACAGTTGTGACTTGCAGTACGGGATGTTAATCTCTGCTCTGTCAGCTTTTGATATTGAAAATTCAACTCTACAGTTTAACAAAGTGACTTTTAGTGACATTTTAGTAGTTTGAAATAATATAATATAGAGAAATAAGTCTATAAAATAACAGAAAATGTACAAGCAGTTTATTACTAGGTTTTGTAGCGTAATATACAACCCAAACCCAGACAATATAGCACTTTAAACTATTACAAATTTCATAAAAGTCACTTTTTTTAACTTTTCAAGATGAATGGTTGTTGTTAGAAAAACCAAGTGCCCATTTTAAATTCATAAGCACAAATAAATAGATAAAAATTTAAAAACAAACAAAAACATGACTCACAAAATGCAGAATATTTCTTGTTTTTATGTGGAAATACTAATACTAATAAATACTAATACTAATCACGTGAAGAACTTAACTTCTTTAACAGGTTTTACATGTTAGGGGTGAGTACATGATGACAGAAGTTTTATTTTAGGGCAAACTGTTACTTTAAAGCTGAAGACAAAGAAGATAACTGTTATACTACACAATAAAATAACTACGAATTTGGTTAAAATTTAAATAATAAATAAAAATAAATAAATAAACAAACTAACAAACTTAATTAATTAATTAATTAATTGAATTAAAATAAGAATAAGGTTCTCCAAAAACGAAGAGAAGGGAAATAGGACAAAATGGCTATTTAATGTAGGATTTGATTCATCTATTTGATTTTTTTTATGTGAAATCAGTCACAGTCAATAATAACTCGAGATAAAATAATTTATAAAACTTCAATTATAGATGTTTTTAACAATGTAGTTTACTGTAAAATTTAGATTTTTTACTGCATTTTTTCATGATAAAGTTTATGCAAGCACAGCCGCTGTTTTTTTTTTTTTTTACTGTAAATTTATTTTTACTGGATTTGTTGTTGTTGTTCTTTAAGCCAGCAATTTTATGTTGAATAAAGCAGTGATGTAATGTGTTTTGTGAACTTTCCCCCTGTGAGTTGTGAAGGTCTGAGACTCTGCGAGGAGTTTAAGCCACTGAAAAGATGCTGCTCATAGATATGGGGTGTATTGACTGTTCTGGACGGACTGGTAGGCGGATGATGAACACCCTGCGGTTTACATCCATCTGAGCCACTGCAGGCTGGTCACTTTAACAGCAGGACAGAGAAACGCAAAATCAACCGTATACTGACATCATAGTTTCATTTCAAACTCACACTAAAGCAAGACTGATAGAAACATCATTGTTAAAGGGACAGCTTACCCAAAAATGAACATTTCCCTGGCATTTATACACACATTTAAGTGGTTATAGATGTTTATGATTTCTGTTGAACACAAAACAAAGTATTTGGAAGAATGCTGGAAAATTGCAGCCATTGACATCCATATTAAAATAAATAAACAAATACTGTGGAAGTCAATGAAAAACATTGTTTATTATGTCTAACTTTGTGTTCAACAGACAAACTAAACTTCTTCAACGGGTTTAGAACATGTGAGGGGTCAGTAAATGATGACAGAAGTTTTTATTTTAGGGCAAACTGAGAAGATCACTGACTGGCTACACAATAAAATAACTACAAATTTGGTCAATATTAAAATAATAAATATAAATAAATACATAAATAAATAAACAAACAAATACATTAATTAATTAATTTAAAATGAATACATAAAATAAATGAATAAATAAACAAATATATGCAGATAAATAATTAAATAGAAATAAAATAAAATAAATAAATGAACAAATTAATGAATAAATGAAAAATAAATTAATTCTTCATTAATAAAAAATTATATAAAAAATTTATGTAAATAAAAAAAATTAAATAAATAATTAAATAAATAAACACAAATAAATAAATACTCTAAAATAAATTTATAAATTAAAATAAATGAATAAATAAACAAATAAATAACATAAAATACCTAACTAATTAGTAATTAAAAATCAATAAATAAAATAATTAGATAAACAAACAAATAAATAAATATATACATTCATTAATTAATCATTTATTAATAAAACAAACATAAAAAATGAACAAATAAGTAAATAAATAAACATAAATCAATTAATTCTTTCATTTAATTAATTATAATAAATTCATGAATAAAATAAAATAAACAAATAAACAAAGAAATACATAAATTAATTAAATAAATAATAATATATAAAAATAAATATAAACATTCAATCATTCTTTTTTTTTTTTTTTTGACTAAGTCCCTTTATTAATCTAGGGTCGCCACAACAGAACCGCCAACTTATCCAGCATATGTTTTACGCAGCGGATGCCCTTCCAGCTGCAACCCATCACTGGAAAACATCCATACACTCTCATTCACACTCATACACTACAGCCAATTTAGCTTACCCAATTCACCTGTACCACATGTCTTTGGACTGTGGGGGAAACCAGAGCACCCAGAGGAAACCCACGCGAACATGCGGAGAACATGCAAACTCCACACAGAAATGACAACTGATCCAGCCGAGGCTCCAACCAGCGACCTGCTTGCTGTGAGGCGAGATCGTTACCCACATGCGCCTCCATGGTGCCCAAAATGAATATATAAATAAATCTAAACATCCAAACAAACAAATAAATAAATTAGATGTTAAATGTTAATTTACTACGCCGAACAAATGCTTTTAAAACTGTCTTCATTCTCTGGAGAAATATTAATGCAACATTTTTATCTAAAAGTGCAAACACTGATGAATCATGATTTTTGCATGAGGACATTTTTTTTTCTTTTACGTAAAAGCACTCGCGTATGTCTGACTAATAAAAGAGATCCCATGTGTTTTGGAAATGTTTCCTTTAAGCCACACACATAGTAACCCAAAATAAATGAAAGATCTGCCAAAGTCTCCCCCCTCCAGCTCCCCGTTTGCATGAAAGCAGTCGAGGGTTGAAAGGCTGAATGATACGGCAAACTTTGAGCTCCGACTATTTCAGGACACACCGCCATCCACTCTCAGCATCCCTTTTTTGGACTGAGAAAAAAGCGGGATGAAAGGGTGACGTTGAGTCTCCGGGGAGCTCATCAGGGTGACAAGATGACGCCGCTTTTTGCTCAAATTGTTGCTTGTAAAATCCTGCCATAGTGAATCTCCGGATGGCAAGTCAAAACAGGCAGCAAACATCAACAAAACAAAACGCAACAGCCCAAAATAATCTCCCTCAACATCAGATCTGAAGTCAAAATTTATATGGTGCGAAGAGAAAAAAAAATAGGATGCGAGTACACTGAAAAAAAAAAAAAAAGATTCATTCGATTTACTCAATTTTGTTAAAGGGCACCCATGATGAAAATCAACTTTTGTAAGCTGTTCGGACAGAACTGTGTTTAGTATAGTGTGTCCACAGTCATACTGGAGTGAAAGAAACACATTAAGTCTTATTTTTAATTTTCCCGACGTTAAAATAGGATCCAAATCCCTGCAATTCTGAAGCCCACTGCAACGTCAACGTGATATAGTACTGCAGTTTCCCCGCCCACCGAATCGAATGATAGACGCATATTAACATGTCTCCCATAGTATTGCTATAATCATATCAACAAGACAGGACGTGCACAAAGCAACTGGGACTAAATATATGTTCGGCTCTCTGTGATCATCAGCACCTCTAGAATGAGTTTTACAAATTTAAAATGTTTCTAAATCAGTGTGCGTTTGTAATAAAGACCGCATGTCAGTACAATATAAAAGAAGACACTTCAACAGACATTAAATCAGGTTTCATTTGTACATTAACATAACAGATATCCATACAGAAGTGGAAATTAACATGTATTCTGTAACATTTGCCACAACATTGTGCAGATTCACAAGGGTATATTAAATAATCTGATGGGAATTTTGAGCTGAAACTTTACAGACCCATTCTAGAGACACAGTAGACATATCTTAAATCTTGAAAAAGGGGTAAAATAGGTGCCCTTTAAGGTAAATGGTTGCAAAAATTTATATGGGCTGAATTTAAATATTCATTCATTCATTCATTCAATTTCTTTTCGACTTAGTCCCTTTATAAATCTGGGGTCGCCACAGCGGAATGAACCACCAACTTATACAGCATACACTTTAAAAATTGGATGTCCTTCCAGCAGCAACCCATCTCAGAGAAACATCCATATACACTCCATCACACTCATACACTACGGACAATTTAGTTTACCCAGGGCTCAACAATAAGGACTGCCCGATGGCCCAGGGCCAGCGTGTGAGATGCTCTGGACAGTAGAACGGGCCACTGCTGCCTTGTCACTAAAGTTTAATTTGCCTGTGACTATTTGTCGATTGAAACAGAACTGCACTTCCTTACGGAGTGCACAAAATACTCAGAGATCCGGGAGAAGTTCTACCCGAAACTCACACACACACACAAAAACTTTGAGTCCCTGTCAAACAATGAGAAACTGCCCATCCTACTGGGGGAGTGTGTGTGCTGCTGTGTGTTAGCAGCTCAGTTTGTGCACTCCTGCCACCGTCTGAGGAACCCACAATGATCCGCTCCACTGTCTCCAACACACAACTGGAACTCTTTACTTGTGGACTTACTGTTGATATTATTGTCATCACTTTTATCCTGTTTCACAAATTACCATTAATCTATTTTTATTTTTATTCATATTTTTAGTTTTACTGATATATTGTTATTTTTATTAATCTATTTTTATTTTTTACATTTCGTTTCTTTATTTCTATATTATATTTTATGTTCATATTTGTTTGCACTACTGCCCTTTTTGCACTGTCTTGTCTGTACACAGCGACGCTGCACTGCTTTGGCAATACGAATGTAGTTATTTGTCATGCCAATAAAGCACCTAAAATGTGAAAAAATGTGAATTGAGAAATAGTTTGTGTTTTCAAGCCTTCAAATGCTACCTTCTCGGTTCTTCTCATCTGATTGGATGTTATGAGCACGTTATTACAGCAAGGAGACAGCAACATGGCGGTAACATCAAATGATGATGCTAAAGGAAAACATTTGTTTCTAACCTATTGGAAGCAGACATATACGAGGGTACACCACAACTGAACAAATAAATAATAAGTGATGTTTTGTACAGTTTGCTGTCAATTTAGCAGGTCTATAGCCATCTTTTGTTTCAAAACACTTTGAATTTTGCTCATTACACATTTATTAACACAAATATTAACATTCTAGATTTACAAACATTTTGACATATATATATATATATATATATATATATATATATATATATATATATATATATATATATATATATATATATACAGTTGAAGTCAGAATTATTAGCCCCCTGTATTATTAGCGACCCTGTTTATTTTTTTCCCCAATTTCTGTTTAATGGAGGGAAGATTGTTTCAGCACATTTCTAAGCATAATAGTTTTAAAAACTTATTTCTAATAACAGATGTATTTTGTCTTTGTCATGATGACAGTAAATAATATTTTACTTGAAATTTTTCAAGACACTTCTATACAGCTTAAAGTGAC
Source organism: Danio rerio (assembly GCF_052040795.2). NCBI lineage: Eukaryota > Metazoa > Chordata > Actinopteri > Cypriniformes > Danionidae > Danio > Danio rerio. The sequence continues at coordinate 4,917,915 of NC_141021.1, read as the reverse complement.
ATTTAAAAGCTTAACTAGGGTAATAAGGTGCACTAGGCAGGTTAGGGTAATTAGTCAAATTATTGTATGATGATGGTTTGTTCTGTAGACTATCCAAAAAAGAATTAGCTTAAAGGGACTAATAATTTTGTCCCAAAAATGTTTTAAAAAAAATTAATAACTACTTTTATTCTAGCCGAAATAAAACAAATAAGACTTTCTTCAGAAGAAAAAATATTATCAGACATACTGTAAAAATGTCATTGCTCTGTTAAACATCATTTGGGAAATATTTAAAAAAGAAAATAAAAATCAAAAGGGGGCTAATAATTCTGACTTCAACTGTATATATATATATCTATATATATATATATATATATATATTTTTTTTTTTTTTCTGTTTAAGAACTAGTTATTAACTTTTTTTTGGTGGGGCCAGTGAAAATATTGGCAGGGCAATTAAAAATCTGAACCACTGGTCCGATTGGGCCAGTAGAAAAAATCCTTAGCATTGATCCCTGTTACCCAATTCACCTGTTTAACAAAATTTATTTGTTTGTTTAAACTCACCCCATATATCAATTGTTTGCAACTATTTACTGTCCCTTAAAAAATTGTAAATCCAATAAATATTTTTTTTTCAGTGTATATATTTAATGCCAGAATTGCATATGTCTTGCAGAGTTTATAAATTATGTAGGCCTATACATTATTATGTGTGTTATTGTTTATGCATAACTTCTGACATGGCTCATTTTTCATGGCTGGCTTTATTAATATCGCACTATGAAACCACAGCAGGGGATCAGAGAGTTGCAGGAAACATCATGTAAACGGCTTTATTAATTATAAAACTTGGCCAACGTTGACACCTTTACTTAATATAGAGGAAACCGCATTATCTGCAGTATTACAGATGCTGCAAACACAAACTGATGCTTTTTCTAATATAAATATCATTATTTAAAGCAGATTTTACTTTTTGTAGAAAATGACAGTCAGACAGATTAACAAATGTAGTCAATAACTGGGTTTTTGCTTGAAAAACTGAAATAAAGAGAAAATAAATATTATTTGTATATGATATTAAAGGCAAAATTATGAGGCCTTTTTTGTTAATATTTCTGGTGTTTAGAGCGAATAAATGTATATATATATATATATATATATATATATATATATATATATATATATATATATATATATATATATATATATATATATATATATATATATACAGTTGAAGTCAGAATTATTAGCCCCCTTTAATTTTTTTTCTTCTTTTTCCCAAATTATGTTTAACAGAGTAAGGAAATTTTCACTGTATGTCTGATAATATTTTTTTTTCTAAGAAAGTCTTATTTGTTTTATTTCAGCTAGAATAAAATGAGTTTTTAATTTTTTAAACACCATTTTAGGGTCAAAATTATTAGCCCCTTTTAGCTAAATTTTTCCTCAATAATATACAGAACAAACCATCGTTATACAATAACTTGTCTAATTACCCTAACCTGCCTAGTTAACCAAATTAAACTAGTTAATCCTTTAAATGTCACTTTAAACTGTATAAAGGTGTCTTGAAAAATGTCTAGAAAAATAATATTTACTGTCATCAATGCATAGATAAAATAAATCAGTTATTAGAAATGAGTTACAAAAACTATTACATTTAGAAATGTGTTAAATAAATCTTCCCTCCGTTATACAGAAATTGGGGAAAAAATAAACAACCGGTCTAATAATTCAGGGGGGCTAATAATTCTGACTTCAACTGTATATATGTATATACATAAACACACAACAGTTAGTCTGGTTCTCGAATCTGATTGGCTGATAGTCGTGCGATATTCTGCAATAACAGCACTCGTACAGACTCTTAACCTTGTGTTTTACTCCGCCCACATAGAGTGACATAAGAAAATACAACAAAACAAAAAAAATACTTTTGAGTTGTTTTGGGCGAGAATGTAATTGTTTAGATTGCAACTATGATGTTTTTTATTTAAGGATTTATTTTAAATATTTATTATTTTGGAGATTCATGCCATGCAAAGCAAAGAAATTGATGGTTGAAAGCCATAAGATGGTGACAGAGAGTGCATAAAAAGTCCTTAGGGGATAAAACTCAACGTTTTCTTTTCATATTTCAAAATACAGCTAATTAAATTGTTAGAAAACAGGTAAATGACACTCTAAGTCGATCTCCATGTTGTAGTGCTGTATTTATACCATAGTAATCTGGTTCTGTTTGCTCTTTGGTTTTTTTCAGGGTTAATATCCTGAACGCAACAGAGAAATACTGGTACATCTAAGTAGACTGATGGCATTTCATGCCGTTCAGCTTTATAATCTTTAAATGTCAGCAAAATCACCTGTTTTGTCAATACTTTAAGTTAGACATTATGCTAGATAATCATTCCATTACTAGCTCTAAAGTGTTGAGGTGTTTTTAAGCAATAGTTTCTGCTGTTCTGGGGTCAGCTGCAGATGTGAATGAATAGAGGAAGATATATTTCCTTGTTCAAAAGGATTTTTGAGATTCTCTGTGTTTGATTTTCTTTTTATACACATGATTATGCCATAGAAATGTTTTATAAATGCAATATCACGTCCTGTAGCAGTGCAAAATGGTTGTATAATTTAACTGATGAGATACTAAGGCACTCGTCCTGCGGCCTATAGCCAAGCACGCCTCCCACCAGTGCCAATATACAGCCATGTCTCACTGCTACTCATGTGATTTTGCTCATATATGTTTCTTTTAGAGATAATTTATTTATGTATTTATTTATTTATTTAGATTGGAATAAACACAGTTACAATTTAAATGTGTATATATATATATATATATATATATATATATATATATATATATATATATATATATATATATATATATATATATATATATATATATATATATATATATATACATACACACACACATATATATATATATATATATATATATATATATATATATATATATATATATATATATATATATATATATTTTTTTTTTTTTTTCAGATGTTTGTTTTCAGAGTAATTATTTTTATTCCTATTCTTATTATTCTTATTATTATAGTTAGTTAGTTAGTTAGTTAGTTAGTTAGTTAGTTAATTAGTTAGTTAGTTAGTTAGTCAGTTAATTAGTTACTTACTCAGTCAATTGGCTTCAGAACAAACCACTGTAGTCAAATGACTTGCCTCATTAACATAATTTAAGCCTTTAATAATAATATAGTTTTAAAGTTTTTTTTAAGTTATAGTGACTTAATTAAAATAGTAAGCATTTAATTAACACTTTAAGTTGAATACAATTATCTTATCAAAATTGAAAGTAAAATATTTATACCAGCATCATGGCAAAACAAAAGAAAATAGCTACTAAAACTGAATTTATTAAAACTACTGTCTTAGTAAAATGTGTTAAACCTTCTTTCCATTAAACATCACTTGGAAAATGTTTTTAAAAGAAAAAGAGGGCCAATAATTTGGACTTCAACTGCACAAGTGCTATTCAAACAAACAAACTGAACAACACAGTCTGCACAGGATGCTGGGACATCTGTAAACTCGGATGCTTTTATTTTGGTGGTAATGTATTGATATGTATTCATTTGTTGGATGTTTTAGCGAGCTGTACATGTGTTATCTGTATGCGTGACCTTGGACGATCTAGCAGTTGAGCTTCAGGAAAGGTGACACCAGCACAGTTTATGTATTCATTTGACTTTATCCCTGACGTCTTTAGTCTTCATTTTCACAGCCGTCCTTCACTTGCACAGCATGAATAATGATCCCTTATGTGTCATGTTTTTACACACAAAACGTACGACTTATTTCAGAGGTTGAGGACATATTGAGAGGACAAAGATAAAACACTATCCATCTATCTATCTATCTATCTATCTATCTATCTATCTATCTATCTATCTATCTATCTATCTATCTATCTATCTATCTATTAGAGATGTAACGGTATCAGAATTTCACGATAATACCTCAGTATGAATAGCACGGTACGGTATTTATTGAATAATTTACAGGAAAAACAAAACTAATAAAAAGACTGGAAAAAAGTGCCAAAAGTGTTTATTTACCTCAGCACTGAACATATCAATGACATACAAATCAGCCATCTATCTGTAAGTTTCAAAACCGGAACTTCAATTTTTTTATTTTAATAACAAAAAACTATTAAACCATATAAAAAATAAAGTTTCAATTTAGTATTGTTGAAAACTCATCACATTCAACATTTAATCACTCACTCACTTAGATAGAGATGGGTTTTTTAAGGAAAATTATCATATAACTATAATCAGGTAAAAGCTGGGATTTCTGGGCATGTCCCCTGCAACAGAAAAAAACCCTCTCATTTGGGACTGAGGTTTCTGGGACAGACAGATATGATTTAGCCAAGGTTGACAGCAGTGGGTAACGTTGTGCATTGTCTTTCCACCACTTAAGAGGACAAGCCATGAGTGAGATAGAGGTCTCTTTGCGGTACAAGTCAATGTCTGCATCAATCTAACAAGTGTGCTGTGTTCTGCAGTCCCCATGACTGTCTTTAGTCGTATTCCCCGACTTATATTTCACCACAGTCTGGCAGTGCCTGCATACTGTTTTATTCTTTGTCTGTCACCTTTTCTCCTTTTTCATAACTTTTTAGAAATAAACCGAAATGCTTCCACACATCCGATTTAAAACCCTCTTTAGGTTCGATCATTTCTAGCTCTTTTTCTTCCCCGCTACTAGCAACACACTCCATTTCCGCATTACTGGATCTGTAGCGACAACAGACCGCAAAGGATGATGGCCACGCCTAGGCTGATGGGAAAATTACTATTGCGGTATGACAGTATTTACAATATTGTTACATCCCTATGATCTATCTATCTATCTGTCTGTCTGTCTGTCTGTCTGTCTGCCTGCCTGCCTGCCTGCCTGCCTGCCTGCCTGCCTGCCTGCCTGCCTGCCTGCCTGCCTGCCTGCCTGCCTGCCTGCCTGCCTGCCTGCCTGCCTGCCTGCCTGCCTGCCTGCCTGCCTGCCTGCCTGCCTGCCTGCCTGCCTGCCTGCCTGCCTGCCTGCCTGCCTGCCTGCCTGCCTGCCTGCCTGCCTGCCTGCCTGCCTGCCTGCCTGCCTGCCTGCCTGCCTGCCTGCCTGCCTGCCTGCCTGCCTGCCTGCCTGCCTGCCTGCCTGCCTGCCTGCCTGCCTGCCTGCCTGCCTGCCTGCCTGCCTGCCTGCCTGCCTGCCTGCCTGCCTGCCTGCCTGCCTGCCTGCCTGCCTGCCTGCCTGCCTGCCTGCCTGCCTGCCTGCCTGCCTGCCTGCCTGCCTGCCTGCCTGCCTGCCTGCCTGCCTGCCTGCCTGCCTGCCTGCCTGCCTGCCTGCCTGCCTGCCTGCCTGCCTGCCTGCCTGCCTGCCTGCCTGCCTGCCTGCCTGCCTGCCTGCCTGCCTGCCTGCCTGCCTGCCTGCCTGCCTGCCTGCCTGCCTGCCTGCCTGCCTGCCTGCCTGCCTGCCTGCCTGCCTGCCTGCCTGCCTGCCTGCCTGCCTGCCTGCCTGCCTGCCTGCCTGCCTGCCTGCCTGCCTGCCTGCCTGCCTGCCTGCCTGCCTGCCTGCCTGCCTGCCTGCCTGCCTGCCTGCCTGCCTGCCTGCCTGCCTGCCTGCCTGCCTGCCTGCCTGCCTGCCTGCCTGCCTGCCTGCCTGCCTGCCTGCCTGCCTGCCTGCCTGCCTGCCTGCCTGCCTGCCTGCCTGCCTGCCTGCCTGCCTGCCTGCCTGCCTGCCTGCCTGCCTGCCTGCCTGCCTGCCTGCCTGCCTGCCTGCCTGCCTGCCTGCCTGCCTGCCTGCCTGCCTGCCTGCCTGCCTGCCTGCCTGCCTGCCTGCCTGCCTGCCTGCCTGCCTGCCTGCCTGCCTGCCTGCCTGCCTGCCTGCCTGCCTATCTATCTATCTATCTATCTATCTATCTATCTTCAAACTATTTTAATCCATCTATCTATCTATCTATCTATCTATCTATCTATCTATCTATCTATCTATCTATCTATCTATCTATCTATCTATCTATCTATCTATCTATCTATCTATCTATCTATCTATCTATCTGTCTGTCTATCTATCTATCTAACTGTCTGTCTGTCGGTCTGTAAATGTATTGCCTGCCTGCCCGCCTTTATGTTTTACATATATTTGTTATCAAACCTTCCAGATGCAGTGTGGAAAGCCATTAAACCTTGAAACCAAACCAAAGATCATTGTAAATTCATAAATATTTCTATCAATTCTATTATATTTTTAAGTAATATTATAATAACGCAATTCATTGTACAAATATAGTTTTTTTTTTTTTTTTGCAGTGTGAAAGGCTGTTTTTGTAACCTACATTTGTTATCAGGAGGAGAGAGCTCTATCAGAACCTTCCAGACTCAGTGTGGAAAAGGTCAAATCTCCAAACCCTCGGCATGAACCCTCAGCATGAAGCGTCCTGCAGCCGACTCTGGGAAGAAGGAGTTCAGCATTCACGCATACAGAGAACCTGCAACTCATAACAGCTTGTATTGGAGGGTGGCGCAAGAGAAACCATTAATCAAAAAGAACCATCTGGAGATGCCATAAACCATAATGACCATCCAGTTGCAATGGAAGAGACACTTCTGCTGTCAGATGAGACTAGAGTAAGAGTATAGGCTGAGCAGACTAGGATGATACTCTGAATAAATGCAAAATATGGACGATTTTTTTCCGCAATGAAGGAGTAAATTAACAAAGAAAAAAATAATTTTGAGATGTAAACAGTGGCTTAATGATTAGCACTGTCACCTGACAGCAAGATGGTTGCTGGTTTGAGTCCTGGCTGGACCAGTTGGCATTTTTGAGTGGAGTCTGCATGTTTTAGATGACAAGGTAACCTACAATGTCGCAGTCAAATAACTGAACTTTACCTGAATCAATATGACAAGATGTATACCGAACTACTTGTATCCTGTCATTAAAAATTTGCTAGGAATCTGACATTAATGTAGACAAAAAACAAAAATGTTAAGAAAATAAATTACATTACTTAATTGCTTATCTTTTTATTTTATTTAAGTTTTAATTAAATTTTATTGTATTTTATTATAATTTATTTTATAATTTTTAAAGTATATTTTGTTTTGTTTTATTTTTACTTTATTTTTTATTTTATTTGTACTTTATTTACCTTTTAATGGTATTTTATTTCATTGTTTTTCTTAATATTTAGTTTTATTTTTTATATTTTGTTTAGTTTTATTTTTACTTTAATTTTTAATTTTTTTTATTTGATTTTTATTTTAAATACTTTTTCAATGTTATTTTATTGTATTATTTTACTTTATATTTTGTTTTATATTTTGTTTTGTTTTTACTTTACTTTTTAGTTTATTTTTTCTTTATTTACTGAAATTATTCATTTATTCAATCATTTTCTTGTCGGCTTAGTCCCTTTATTAATCCGGGGTCGCCACAGCGGAATGAACCGCCAACTTATCCAGCAAGTTATTACGTAGCGGATGCCCTTCCAGCCACAGCCCATCTCTGGGAAACATCCACACCCACATTCATACACACACTATGGACAATTTAGCCTACCCAATTCACCTGTACCTCATGTCTTAGGACTGTGGGGGAAACCGGAGCACCCGGAGGAAACCCACACGAAGGCAGGGGAGAACATGTAAACTCCACACAGAAACACCAACTGAGCCGAGCTTCGAACTAGCGACCTACTTGCTGTGAGGCGACAGCACTACCAACTGTTATTATTTTGTTTTATTTTTATTTTTAGTTTATTTACTGTACTTTATTCACCCTTTAAATACTGATTTCTTTTATTTTTACTTTACTTTTTATTTGATTTTAATATTTTTATAGTCATTCATACATTTTTTTTAGGCTTAGTCCCTTTATTAATCTGGGGTCGCCACAGCGGAATGAACCACCAACTTATCCAGCATATGTTTGATGCAGCGGATGCCCTTCTAGCTGGAACCCATCACTGGGAAAAACCCATAGAGACACTAGCATACACTCACACACACTACAGTCAATTAAGCTTAGTAAATTCCTCTATACCACATGTCTTGTGAAGGGAACCGGAGCCCCCAGAGGAAACCCACACCAACATGGAGAGAACATACAAACTCCACACAGAAATGCCAACTGAGCCAGCCCTTCTTGCTGTGAGGCGTTTGTGCTCACTGTGCCGCCCATTTTTTGAAACATACAATAAACATGACAAATTAACAAAAGATGTAACTAAACAGACCTCATGCCTCTTCAGAGTGGAGATGAATACATCTGTAATCAGTAAATCCTACATTTTGCGTCCAGAGGCGAGTTTGTGAACAGTCCTGGTGCTGTCGTTACCCAGTAACGCACAGTAAACTATTTGAAGGCTCCTGATTTCAAAATAAAAGTTCTACATACATAGTCAGTTTAATATATGCGTAAAATAACTGAGGTAGGAAAATGATCACTGTTGTAACACTAGAAAACGTTTGGCTTACACCCATCCACTCCCATTCACACACACACATACACTAAGGACAATTTAGCTCACCCAATTGACCTATAGCGCATGTTTTTGGATTTGTGGAAAATTATTTTATTTTGTTTTTACTTTACCTTTTATTTTTATTTTACTTTATTTACTTTTCAACTGTTATTTTATTATTTTATATTTTGTTTTATATTTTATTTATTTTATTTTATGTTTATTTTTTATTTATTTTTTACATTATATACTTTTAAAATTTTATTTTATTTCAATACTTTTCTTTATACTTTGTTTTATTTTATTTTATTCATTTTCTTTATAATTTAATTGTATTTCATTATTTTACTTTATATTTTTTATGTTTTATATATTTGTTTTGTTTTATTTTTACTTTATTTTTTATTTAATTTTTACTTTACTTTTTTATTTTTTACTTTATTTTCTTTTTAAATGTTTTTATTTCATTATATTACTTTATATTTAGTTTTATGTTTTATAATTAATTTTTTATTTTTATTTTAATTGCTTTTTTATCATTGTTATAGTTATTTATTTATTTTACTAACTTTTAATAAAGCTTTCCCAAAAACCATGTTATACAATAACCCTTAATAATCCTAGCACTGGTTTCTCTGGCTGCCCTTCCATCACACAGTTTATTCTGTTTAACTAACTTCCTCTTTTTTTGGTTTGGTTTGGTCAGGCAGTCACATGATGGATTGCTTAATTAAGGTGAAAGACAATGAGTGAGTGCTTTCATTGTGTTTTGGCCTCTCTGGATTGAAGGAAAAATTGATTGCTCTTTTAAGACAACTTCCTCTGGCCCTTGGGAAATGTCACATATTTCATTTACAGGCGTTTGAGCTCTTGTTCCCTGCAGAGGGTCGAGCATCAGACACTGTAAAGTCACTGTAAAATCAGGCCTACAGTCATGGACGGAGGAAAATCATATTAATGCTGAAGATGTCAACCATCAGGCTAACACCACTGCAATCACATTGTTATTGTAGTGTCACTGAGATATCACTGCAGCTTTTTATTTCACTGCAGTTGTTGTTGTTTTTTTTTTTTGTTTTTTTTCATTGACCACATGCATAAATCTCACAGAATGTTCAAGAATGCCTGGGTCATATTTCACCCAACATTTTATCTAAAATTCAATCCATCAATCAATGAGTCAATATTAATTTATATGTGTAATAGATTGGGAGAAAATTGAGATTGAGACCAAATTTAAAATAAATAAATAAAGAGAAAAAAAATCGAATTAATGATTTATTTTTATTGATTTTTTACTGATTTGTATTAAAAATATTTAGATTATAATTTTCCATGAAAATATGTGTGCTACAGTATTTATACACAAATAAATAATACAGTATGTGTATTATTATTATTATTATTGTTGTTGTTGTTGTTGTTGCTGCTGTTGATGTGGTTGTTGTGTGCTACAAAATTTATTTAAAAAAAAATAATAATAATAAATAAATAAATAATATAGTTTGTTTATTATTATTATTATTATTATTATTATTATTATTATTATTATTATTATTATTATCATTATTATTATTATTATTATTTTTATTATTATTATTAATGTTGTTGTTATTATTATTATCATCATCATTTATTATTATTATTATTATTATTATTGTCATTATTATAATTTTTTATCATGATTGTTATTATTATTATTATTGTGTTATTATTATTATTATTATTATTATTATTATTATTATTATTACTATTATTATTATTATTGTATTATTATTATTATTATTGATGTTGCTGTTATTATTATTATCATCGTCATTTATTATTATTATTATTATTATTATTATTACTATTATTATTATTATTGTATTATTATTATTATTATTATTATTATTATTATTATTGATGTTGCTGTTATTATTAATATCATCGTCATTTATTATTATTATTATTATTATTATTATTGTATTATTATTATTATTATTATTATTATTGATGTTGCTGTTATTATTATCATCATCGTCATTTATTATTATTATTATTATTATTATTATTATTATTATTATTGTCATCATTATTATTATTATAATTATTTTTATTTTTATTATCATATTTATAATTATTATTATTGTTGTTGTTTGTGTATTATTATTATTATTATTATTATCATGATTATTATTATTATTATCAATGTTGTTATTATTATTATTATTATTATTATTTTACATTATTACTATAAACGTTACCTTTTATTTTTTATCTTTTGCAGGATTTGCCCACCTCTATTTAAATCTTCTCATTATAGATTTAAACAACGGGTCTTGGTTATTTCCAGTCACAAATCTGCAGCCCAGTTCTTACAGTGCCATCTCATTTGTATTCCCTGCTTTAATGCATCCACACAGCCGATGCAAATGCACTTACAGTTGTATAAGCGCGTCACATGCCTGCAGCGCAATCAAGACGGACACTTAAACTGCAGGCCACAGATTATGAGCCGTGTTACACTTCACATTTATTCACTACACTTGTCTACAAACATAATGCGCCTCTGTAAGTTAATGCTACCAGGATAAAACTGAGTCACGGGGTCTACCATGAGAAAGGGGTCTACTATCATGCATCATCAATCTTTTATTTAGATATATATGTATTTCACTGTTTTAGTGTTGTTAATAATATTGTTATTACTTTCAGTGTATGTTTTTTTCTGCTGTGTATATTTGCCAATATTTAATCGTGTATGTCATGGCAAAAAAGTGATTTAATTTAAAAGAGAAAGAAAAAGAGAGAAAAAGAGTTGAATAATTCCAAGAATTCCAGCAAATATATCTACATTTTATGGTATTATCAAATTCAGAAAAAAGTATGATATATATTTAGGTGACAATTCCACAATGATCTCAACAGCAGCCAAATATGTGCCAGCCTGCCACAAACTCAGACTGTAAGCCAATGGACAAACCTGAAGCAAGAGCATGTCTGATGTTAATATTCTTATGTTTATATTTCTTATTATTAGTAACATTATCTTTATATTTTTTTCATTTGTATTTATTTTATTATTTTTTATTTATTATTTATTTATAAAAATGTATTTACTTATATACTTATATTCATTTACTTTTTATATAATATTCATTCATTCATCCATTCATTCATTCATTCATTTTTATTTTGTCCCTTTAATAATCTGGGGTTGCTTATACAGCATATGTTTTACACAGCGGATGCTCTTCCAGCTGAAACCCATCACTGGGCAACATCCATACACACTCAATCACACAAATAAACTGCAACCAATTATCTATATTATTATCAATTCACCTGCACCACATGTGTTTGGACTGTGGGGGAAACCGGAGCACTCCCACTCCCCTGAGCGAACGCATGGAGAACATGTGAACTCCACACAGAAAATGCCAACTGATCCAGGCTTAAACCAGCGACCTTCTTGCTGTGAGGCGATCGTGCCACCCACTTCATTATTTACAGACATATTATTGTTCTATGTATTGAAAAACTGCTTCAGCAATATTATTCTAGACTTGAGTAAAGACTAAATTTTTTAGAAAACTTTGTTTATTTAAACATCTTCATACTTAACAAATAAACCATCTTCATAACTTTAAAATGTTATTTTGTATTGTCATTTCAGAAAACAGCTGATGTTTCAAACAAAAATAAAAAGACCTTTAAAACATTTACTGTACACTCATCATTAAATTGGATATATATATATATATATATATATATATATATATATATATATATATATATATATATATATATATATATATATATATATATATATATATATTTTTTTTTTTTTTTTATTTATTTATTAATTTATTTTTCTCTCACTATACTTAAATAAATAAATCAAAACAAACAAAACAAAAATAAAAGTTTCTCTATAAATATTTTTTTATAATTTTTTTTATTTTTTAGAAATAAACGTTCAATTTTATTTAATACCACAAAAATCACTGCATCACATACTAGCAATTTCATTACAACTTCAAAATTTATTCATCTTCAATTACAGTACAGACATTATTATTATTATTATTATTATTATTATTATTATTTATTATTATTATCATCATCATTATCACTTTAATTTAAAAGACTCCATGTCATTCATTCAACTGCAATACTTAAACTCCACACTCGCCTTTAAATATGCTTTAAAAAGAAGTCCCACATTTCGATTATGCTTTTCCTCCTATTTCTGCCACCGCACCCTTTGTTTTTGGTTCTTCATTCCCAAAATAAACAAATTAGGAGTGACATTTCCTTGAAATCTAAAAACATATCCTTTAATACAAAAAAAAAAAACCTAAATAAAATAAGAATATTGATTAATTATTAATTAAATTCCTTTTTGATTAGTCTATTTATTCATCAGAGTTTGC